>NC_081190.1:101517747-101817747 GCF_902713425.1 Acipenser ruthenus | reverse complement strand
TCTCTGGCACACAATAGGACTGATCCTTGTGCACCACCGATCCTATTTGTGTACGTAGCTGATTTAGCAGCGCCTTGGGAAATATTTTCTAATCCGAACACAACAATGAAATGGGGCGCCAGTTCTTAAGGTTACAGAGGTCTCCTTTCTTGGGCAGCAGCATGATTACTGCCCTGCGGCAGCTCAAAGGCATCTCGGCTGCACTCCTGAAGGACCTTGTAGAGGTCCTGTCCGATACAGTCCCAGAACTGTTTCTAAAATTCAGCTTGCAGCCCGTCGATCCCGTCGCTTTCTGGTTGGAAAGCTGCATGACAGCGGCATTGAGCTCCTGGAAGATCAGCGGGGTGTCTAGCCCGCGCCATTCCTCCTCTCAAACTGGAGAGCCCTTGATGCAGCCGCTTCATCTCTCCCACTGCCGCACGCCTGAGCTCCGCAGGGCTAGAGACCTCTCTCCCGCAGAGCAGCCTCAGACAGCCCATCTGTTTGCACTCTGCTGTCTTCCTCTCCAGGCTGAAGAAGGCTGTGGGAGCATCCATATCTAAGCTCAGTGAAACGGGCACTGAGCAGGGGGCCCTTCACCAACTCCAGCAGACTGCCAGGCGCTGCCGTCACTCCTGCAGGCTTCAGTACGCCTCCTCACTGCGCTGGCCATCCAGCTGCCTCTCAAACTCCACACTCTCACTCTCTAACTCACTGACCACTGCATCTACTGACCTGGTGACACTCTGAGTGTATTGCTGACAAAATACTTTAATTTGGATCTTTCCGATATCCCACCACTGTCTCAAACAGGCATACTTATGTTTTTCCTTTCTACATTTCTTCCAACATAATTTAAAATAATTAGTGAACTGTTTTTCTTCCAGTAGTTTTGTACTAAAGTGCCAGTATGATTTTGAATGTGTTTTGGTGCGTAATGAGATAATAGCAGATACAAAGTGATGATCGGAGTTGGGTGAGATACTGCATCTAATTTATTTATGTGATGCTTTGGTGTGTAAAACCGATCCAAATGTGCTTCTGACTAGGGATGTGCTTTTGGTATATTTTTATGAACGTTTAAATGCTATGCAGGTGTCAGTGTTTAAAAGTTTAAACCACATCTACACACACACACACTATTTATATTACATTATGATTTATATTGACAGCCCTGGTTAGTATTTTCTCAGCAAAGAAACCGTAAATAAGCAAATAAAATTTGAACATTGTAAAGACTTAACTACAAAGTAAAAAAACAAACAAAAAAAAACATACACACCTAAGTATATGCTGAAATTAGGGCTGTCACTCAATTCAGATTTTTGATCAGTTAATTTATGTGCATTAGTTGATTAACCAGTAGATTCATCTATACGAATATTTTTAATATAACAATCTTATAACGCCTGTCCTGCATGTAATACTAATAAATAAATAAATAAAATAAAAAGCCCAATGGGAATTCCGTCTTTTTAAAAGCATTTGTATTATTATTTCTATCTTAGTAAATGTCTCTCTTTGTTATTAGTACTGCACCATTGAGATGTACCTGTGCTGTCCCTGTGGGCACAAAGTGAATAAAATACATATTATATTATAGCAAAAGAACAAAACCAAACCAATAATAATTTTAAAAAAAACACAGCTGCATATGTTACAGAATCTGTGAAATGCAGATTCCAATGTTATTATATTAATGCTACTGTTCAGGGATCGGTGCCACAAACGGGAAATCCATAATATATATATATATATATATATATATATATATATATATATATATATTATTATTATTATTATTATTATTATTATTATTATTTATTTCTTAGCAGACGCCCTTATCCAGGGCGACTTACAATCGCAAGCAAATACAAATACATTCAAGTGTTACAATATAAGTATTTGTATTTGCTTGCGACTTACAATCGCAAGCAAATACAAATACATTCAAGTGTTACAATAATATTATATATATATATATATATATATATATATATATATATATATATATATATATATATATATATATATAATACATGGATGAAGGCTATATTTGCATCCTGAGCCATTTGAAAAAAAGTGATAATACCACAGTAGTGACGTCAAAAGGTGATAATTCCTCTAGAGTAAAATATACTTGAACTTTGACTCGAGACCACCACTTTCAATTCAAACACAAAATGTCTCGTTTTCAATCACTCGACAACACCCACAGTACAGAAATGTTCATTAATGATCAGCAAAATGAGAATACGTTAAAAAAAAGTAAAACTGGTACATTCGTATCTCAGAGAAACTAAACGGATAACAACATAACGGATAACAACATAGAACGTCTGTACAGCACTGGAAAACACTATTTAACAAAAAAAAAGAAAAAGAAAAAACCCTGCTGTACAGCTGAACCTCATTTTCATTAATATTTAATATTAGCATCACAAGGGTATCCATGCATTATAAAAAAATAATAGACTCTTCAATGAGTTACAGGAAAACAATTCCATCTCGGGTTTCTGTAGAAACCCTCGATGACATATATACACAGTGCCTTAAAAAAGTCTTCACACCCTTGAACGTTTTTCACATTGTGCTGCCTAAAAAATACAATTCAAAATGCATTAAAGTTGGAGTTTGTTTCACTTTCTACACAACATCATCTACACTTTCAACGTGAAAGAACAATTATAGAATATTCAAAAAGTCATTAAAAATAAAAAAACAACAAAATGTCTTGATTGCGTAAGTCTTCACACCCTTTGTCATAGCAAACCCAGATTAGCTCAGGTACATCAAATTGCCTTAACAAGGCACATACTAAGTTAAATAGAGCCCACCTGTGTCCAATCACAGTAGTTCAACTGATTTGAATACTCCTGGATGAAGAATCAAGCTGTTTCTGTTGTATGAAGCTAATTTGAAGTAAATGGCAAAACATGCCAAACAAGGAGCTGCTAAAAGAACTCTGGGATAAAGTTATTGAAAGGTACAGATTGGGGGAAGGCTATAAGAAACTTTCAATGTCTTTGAATATCCCTTGGGGCACTGTCAGGTCCATCATTGTAAAGTGGAAACAGTTTGGCACCACCAAGACACTGCCTCGATCAGGCCGTCCCTCCAAAGTCAGTAGCAATGGCTTAAGGAAACTGCTGAGGGAGGTCACTGTGAGCCCTAAGATTACTTTAAAAGAACTACAGAGCTCTCTGGCTGAGATTGGGAAGATGTTGACTGTTCAACAATTTCAAGAGTACTCCACAAACATGGCCTGTATGGGAGGGTGGCAAGAAGGAAGCAACTGCTGAAAAAAAGCCATATGATGTGCCGCATAGCTTTTGCAAAGAAACACTTAGGGGACACTGCACGCATGTGGGAGAAGGTTTTGTGGTCTGATGAGACCAAAGTGGAACTTTATGGATGTTTGCTTTTTTTAACTCCATCCACAGTAATTTCTGAATGTTTTCATTTCAAATGGTGAAGCATTGAACGTGTTTTTGTGGTACGACAATTTTGTTTGGCATAATTATTTACATACCACTACTTTCAAACATGGCTTTGATTTGTTCCTTTGTTTATAGATGCCATTTTATTAAAAAAATATATACCAAACTTCAGAAAAAACGCTTGTCATTAACTTTATTACACCGTGGAGTTGATACCATAACACGCCCACTACAGCAGAAAAACCATTGAGCACCAATGAAGTGCCAGATCGACGAGAATAAAACCCGCCTCAGTGTCAATCTTTCTGTTGCTCCAATTAGAAAAGCTACTTGGAGGCAACTGCCAAACCCGTTCCTTTTTATAATATCCACCCTTACTGTGGCAGCACAGCAAGCGGATATGTGACGGACTGCTGTATATGATGATAAATTACTAAAATCAATACCTTAAAAAATATGCGTTTGGTGAAATATGTCACGTGATCGATTATATGTCTAGCATATTATTCAAAATGTAACCACTTATTTGGAGTTTATACATTTAAACGTTTAAAATTCCCATCCCTACCCCTAACCGATGATTTTGATTGACTTTAATCCATGTGTATTGTTTGCTGGTGGCATGAAAATTCCTTCAGATGTCAACCAGGTGAAAAGTGTTTAATACATTGGCCAGTTCCCTACCAGACTGGGAATTGGGTTCCCCGTGGTTTCTATCAGTATCAAAATCCAAAGGACATGACCAGTATTGCCCCAGCACCTGACTCAGCTTTTTTAAAAATAAAACTTGCTCCCCCTCCCCCCCAACGTTAGGAGCATAAACATCCACCATATTCTACATCTACTTTTAAAAGTCTTCCTTGAACAATTTCATCTCTTGCTAAGATTTCTACCTTAAAACCTGGAGAAAATAAAACAGTCACCCCTGCACTGACATTTGAGCCATGACTTATAACATAGTCACCACCCCCCTCCACCCGACAACCTGACTGTGCAGTCTGAGTGCGTCTCCTGCAATAAAATCACGTTCGCTCGTATACTATTTAAACAATCGAATAGATGTGCTCTCTTATTAAAATCTCAGCCCCGTTTACATTAAAAGAGCCTAAAATAATTCTCTCCATTGGTAAAAACAGATAGTTCAACAATAAAAAAAAGAATAAAGACATAAAAATATATTCCAGGTAAAATTAGCCATTAAAATTGATTGGAAGATCTCAACATTTTTGCTCACTGAACTCATACTGACCCACTGAACTTCCACTGACCCGACCCGATACCTGAAATTGAGATATGGGATCAGTGGGCTGAAAATCATCTTTCCCATCCTCCGTCTGGCTGCTCTGTCCCACCGCAGCACAGGGTTGAGAGCTTTGTTCATTTCGTGAGGCAGATTTAATATTTCCAATCCCAACTAACTTTCCCACCACCAACAACACATCTTCCACGGAGACATCAGAGTCAGGTATACACTTGAACCCGTGTCTCCGAGTCAGCCCCCCCCTTCCACCCAAATGGTAGCCCATCCCTGGGTGCACAAACTGACCCACATTTTGCAGATATTAAAACAAAATTAGATAGAAAAAACCTCTTTATTTATATATTTATTCAAACTATTTTAAAGTTACTGATATAGCTCACCGCTTGCACAGTTCACCGTTCCTTGCTCACAGGCCCCTTTCACAATCCGTAGAGAGAGAGACACTGACGCTCCTTTGTTTATGTTGAAACTCACCATGATAGTGCAAGACTTGGGTGAGGGATTTTCTTCTGAGGATTTGTGATGCATGACTGTTTTTTATTTTGGCTCTGTGAGCTGTGTTTTTGTTTGTCATTTTTTATTTGTGAAAAATAAACATTTGCAGTTCTTCAGCTCTGAGTCTCCTTCCTAACTCCTGACACCCGGCTATTCTGTCACAAGGACCCAAGCCAGATCTGTTTTAGTGTGCATATTTTCAAACCTTGGATGTCTTCTGTGTGTCAGTAATCAACAACAAAAAAACAATATTAAGGTGGTCATAAGTTTCCTTGTGAAAATATTGAGGTAAAACTAGATAGAGTGTATTACTTTGTTGGTATTTAAACATTAATTAAGACACCTTTTTCTACCTTTCTCTTAGTATTAATAATCTTACTATTGGATGGCCACGTTGAACCTTTTCTAATGGCAATTCAAAGTGTTACTGAACAAGCTGTAGGGTTTACAACAAAACATCTTCCTTACCATTGCTGCCTGCTGGTTTGTGTGTATTTTGTATCATTATTGTTATTGTTTTAATATTTTTATTCATAGGTCCTTGGTCATAAATCAATTTTGAAAATATATTTTCACATCAGGTTCTTGCCATGAAAATATATTGTTGCATCAAAACACCCACTGATTGGACCCAAACAGAAACTGGCCGCCATCTTTGGCAGAATCTTTACAACATTTGCTTGGGGTGTGTGTGGTTTATCACCGGATACTTCCCCAATGACACCAAATACTACCAAAAGTTTGTATTTCAATTGTTGCCATTGAGGAAACAGCCGGTGAATACAACGTGCACCTTGTGCACAGGTGTGTGAACAAGTGTATAATGAACATGCACAAAGGTGGTATTGTAGGTTACACATCGTAGCAACCTGCATTTAACAATATAATTAAACCCTCAATAAGTTCTTAGAAGAAATGGACTGGTGAGTAAGAGCAGTCTTTCAGCATGATAAGCATTTAAATATTCTGACAATTTTCTGTTTTACAAAGCAAACTTATGCTGTCTCGAGATCCCGAGTCAAATCCACATTTACTGTATAATATAAAATATGAATTTAAAGAAATAACTATCACCAAGGCTGACATAAGTTTGTGGTAGTTTAAGAACCAATGCCTGACTTGTTGAATATTTTCTCATAAAAAAAAATATATATATATTTTCCTAACATTGAGCATTTGGGGATACCTGAGTGGTTGTTATAACTTTTGAAGGCGATTGTCAAAAATGAAAATCTTAAATGAAGTTCAGCAAAAGAACAGCCAAAAAATTACATTTTAGTCAGCTGTCTACCTCTGCATGAGTTCTGCACAAGTATACAACAACTACATTAAATAAAAAAAACTGTAGAGACCAGTTTTTACAGTACAATATGTACATTAGTGCACATTAACAATTATAATGAATCATAAAAATGGTTTCTGAAGAAAATAAGTGATAATACTATGGCTCAAGAAATCTAGCAGTAAGCAGAAGTAGATAGGAAAAACAGTTTTCTTTGGATGTGAAACAGGTTGAAATATCCTACAGTAGTTACAAAAAGAACACTAATAAGCTCACTCTCATATAAAATAACACATGTGGAATGAGACACTGTGTTGTTGTTGTTTCTTAAAACTTTACACTGTAACATCCCCTGGCTATCTTAGTATGTGTGGCCAGAGCAGTCATTTAACACCTCTTGTCATGCCAAAGATCTGAGGGGAACGATTCAATACTAGAGGGACAGAGGGGAGATACAGGCCCTTTGTTAGGCTGAGGCTACACCTCCCAGCTGTTCCGTGGAGCCTGCTGGAAATCCAATCCATCTTAAAAGAGGCATGAAATCATTCCTGAGAGGGGGAGACCAATCTGAAACATAGCTGTCTTCTTTCCCAGGAAAACAACGATAACATGCTGGAAATGAAAGGACTGCAAACATTGACCATGAGCAGGCCCTTTTCACTTGTCTATTTTTTGAAGGGCTGTCCAATTTGCTGCCAGTTTTCAATAAGGTTTCTTTTTTAGCCATGTACAATACTATGTGTCATCTCAGCACATGATTTGAGGCTTTTGATTTGTATCAATCACCCAATGTAAGCAGTTATGGCTTCTGGCATTGTATTTTGGTGAAACAAGAAACCCTTTCATCTTCTTTCACTCAGTAAGTGGCTAAGGAATGTATTATCCTCTGTTTAAAAACACTATATAAGATCTTTTTGCGGTATAAATGGCAATTTTTGGGGTCTGTGAAAATGTATTATTTTCAGCTTGTAATAATATCTCTAGGCCAGTAAAACAAACTACTAATTTGCTTCAGGTGAACACTTACATTTTAATGAGCCTTAATGAGCTTTAAGTGCTTTTAGGGTTCTGTATTTTACTGTATTTGCAGAAAACTAGAATACAAGGATTGATCATTGAGATGCTGCAACATCTCGCTGACAATAGCTATGTTTACAGAACAATACATAATCTTCTCTAATGCACTATTTTGTCACATGGCTAATTTATTTTTTATGAAGTGTGTGACAAAAAGTGTTATGACCCACAGGGGGGTTCCTGGCCGCTTTAGCTTGATAAACAGTGTGTCATACCATTCACTAAAACATATGGTAGGGACAACAAGAATATTTTTTCATATAACTGACAAAAACTAAAATCCCCAGCTTATCTTAAAGGCGCAGGCACATGTTTTTCAAAATGTTTTGTGGCGCTTTACAAGGTGATTTTTATCAATATTTATTTAAAATACACTTGGCATTACAAGGGACAGGCTTACATTAAACACTCAGGAAACATGATTGACCACAATACAGATTCCCATCACTCGAATGAACTCAAATCATTATAATAGGCTATGTGCTTACTACTTTAACTTGAATTAAACTCTACCAATTTTAGCATAGCCCCACCTCAATGACATTGAGAATTCCGGCCACCTCAGGCTACAGACAGGTTTGGTGTAAACCCACTTAAAAAAGCAGATAAATGCAACATTTTATAACATTACAAAGGCACACTAATAGCATACCAGTCCCTTGTTTCTGTTGTAAATGTTACAAGTGACCAAAAATAACAGTTTTATAACACAGTGTTTTTTATGGTAATGATTACTACACTTTTTAAAAATAGTTATTCACTGTTTTATTGTATTTTATTACACTATTTATTGTTATTTATATTTTATACGTGTGTTTTGTTAAATATTAAATTGACTACCCAAAGGGAGACCCAGATAGCTGGGTTATATATATGTGCTGTTATTTTGTTTTAATTGTTTTATCACAGGCACGGTTGCAAGGCTTTCAGCCTGAAACCAGGCCAGGTGCATGTCATCAGACACCATTTGATTATTCCCACCATAAAAGAGGAACTGAAAGTTCTGGAAGATGGAGGAGGTGTGGGAAGCCCTGGAAGGGACCAGGTGGCCATTTTGTCTGTGGAGAAGATAGTATATTATCCTGGACCAAGAAAACAGACAGGACCACTTGTTAAAGAAGGAAGGAACTGAAAATATGGCTGGGAAGAAGAAAAGACTGCTACACAGTACTGAATAAAGCTAAGTATTAAAAAAAGTATGAAGTTAGTAAACTAGAATGATTCAACAGAAGATTAATTTTGAGCTAACCTGTTGTTTACATCTGATCCTTCAGTGAAGAACGTTGTTGGTACAGGAGTTGTGGTTTACAGTTATTCAGCTACAATATGAAAGTATAGTGAAAAAATTACAGTTTATTGCTGATAAAATCTTAAAGATATTTTAGATTTAAAGTAAAACTGGTGAATTGGGTGTTATTTGTGTCTGTTTCCAGGGCATCCCGCTCACTCCCTCCTGTTTGAACATCAGCCCGGGTTATAGGAGTGCCAGGAGGAAGGGCAGACCGCTACATCATCTAAGACACCCAATAAGCGATGTCCTACTCTTCAGGAGTTAAATGTAAGTGGCCAGTTCAGAAGACCAAGACCCGATTGCAGGGAGGGCTGAGATTGGGGTGTGTGAGGAAACACAGTAATGAGTGGATCTCCATGCTTGTCCTTTTTAGGAGTCGACATTGTGGTGTGGAGGGAGAAAGAGAGGAGGAGCCCCCTGGAGGCGGCTTGTGGACCTAGAGATCGAGCGGGCAACCAGGAATTATTTGTGATTAAACCCCGGGATTGAGGGGGTGTTATAGGAGAGTTAACTTTGACCGCAGGATTCAGGACACACAGAGGCCGTGGAAGGTCAGGTGACTATACATAAGAACATAAGAAAGTTTACAAACGAGAGGAGGCCATTCAGCCCATACAGCGGTATTATGGCTATGTACTTTCTCCTTTCAAGTATATGGTTCAGGACATTGGACGACTTACTAGTCTGGTTCAGTAGGAACTGTAGTACTTACCTTGCTGCTGTAAATCTGTGCACATTAGTTTTAGTCATGTACTGTGCTGTTTAGGAATCTATAACATTTTTAGGATATTCATTGATAGATGCTTTATAGTGGTGATATATTTGATCCTTTTATTAATGTTAATGGTTTTACTGTCAATTGCATTGATTATTGTAATACAGAGAAATACTTTTACTTACTGGATTGAACTGGGCATGGAATGCGTCCCAGTTCACTTTCCTATTGAAACGGGGGGTCTTTACAGCGCTCCGCCTGCTGCAATGCGGTGCCGGTATCGCCGCCGCCGGTCCCCCTTCGGATGTGCTCCCAGAGTCTGATGGATTACTGCCCTCTGCCTGTTCGGCCATCCTTCCAGTGGGGGCAGCTCCGACTCCTCTCCAGGTTCCTTCTTGACTGGTCTCCACATCCCACTACTGACACCAATGTGGCAAAGAAGGACACAAAACAGAGTTGCTTAAAAGTAAACACATGGTTTATTCTCACACAAATAAATCGAACAAAATAACCAGTTTAAACAATCCAGGTTCTTGTAACAGTTCCTTTTTCTCCAGGCTAACCCCGAGGTCCTGCTCACAGCCCCTTTTATAGGGGAGCTGGAGGGAGGCAGCTTCCGCCCCAGCCAATCCGCACACATAGCTGGAAATACCCTGCCTGACAGTTGGTGAGGGAAAGTACAGGCAGATGGTGATGGGACACTCCCCAGCCCAGGGATCCTGGAAAGTCCCTGCTAGAAGCGCAGTTAAATTTAGACGCACTGTTTAAAAGTATTTTTTTTCCACAGTCAAACGGGTTTAAAAGGCCCTGCATATCAACAAAGCACTCACTAGGCATCTCCAGCCCCGCCCCGCCCTTTCGTTCGCTATAGCTTTCACATATGCTAAGAAATAAATAATAATAATAGTCATACATACCGATCAATCATCTCCTGATCACTCGTTTTATCACCAAACGCCTCAATAATGCGATCCAAGTCATTATTTTATTACTATAACATCTCAAAAAAGCTCTGCAAATGTCCGTGATATTCTCTGAGCGCTGATGCAGTACCATCCAGCTTGTTTCCTTATGACCGCCCCTATCTGATGCCAGGGGCAAGTATGACTATTCATGAGATACGGCCTTTTTTTTTTTTGTTTGTTTTTTTCGGCTTGTCTCGGCTCCTGTCGCTCCCACTCGGCCATTGAATGGTTTTCTTGGCTTTTTCCGTAGAAAAACGACTAAAAACTCGTTTTTTGCGTCTTTTTGATGATGTCGGACCAGGTCCAACATTGGACCTGATAGGAATAATTGCAATGTCGGACCAGGTCCGACATAGGATCGCAAAGAGTTAAAATCAATTTCAACCATAACAAAACTTGTTTTTACAAAAGCACAATAAATACACCCCTTTTAAAATAAACAATGCATTTTCCCATCACCAATAAACACCAAACAATAAATGTATTTACATGCAGGGCTTTGCCCTGCCCCCTTTTTATGTGCAGGGCTTCCCTGCCACAATATTTATTTATTTGATATATTTTATCTGAGAGTAACCTATTGGGGCTTCTTACACAGCAAAGGTTACAGAAAGACAGTAAGGAGCAAGTTATGAATGTGTATTACAGCACCTAAGAGTACAGTGCAGCATTTTGAATTTGCTTGTTACATTTTAGGTTGAGAAGAACATGAAAACCTAATAGTTCTCTGTAGAGTCTAGCCTGAAGAATAACATAGTAAGGGGTCAGTAAGTAAAACCTTAAGAAACAACATGGGCCATCCCTCATACAAAATGTATTTGAAATTCCTGACAACCGACCTTATCTTTTTCTGCAGCTGCTGAACATTCTATGACCATTGACATAAAGGCAGACAGCATAACTCACAAGCTGCAGATATAACTAAAATCACAAGCTGCAGATACACTGTAACTAAACTCACAAGCTGCAGATATAACTAAACTCACAAGCTACAGCCACATCATTTACTTAGACTGAGGAAATAGAGCTGTAGATCTTTTCTTTCCTTTTTTATGTCTGCCAATAAACATAAAATGCAAAAGGGTTCAAGAGTGCTAACAACTGAAGTACCTGCTTCCACTGCTGACTATAGATATTTAAAATAATGTACCAAAGTATATATACCCTGAATAAATAAATAAAAAGTCTATAATTTAATCCATCAATCTTTTCTTTTGCAATCTGAGTGGTCAAATGGACCATCCCCTTAAAAAGCTGTCTCATTTAATTAGTTTTCATGGCATAATGATATTATAATATTCAAAACCTGTACTTCCTTCAAACTATTGACATGAGTGTTCCTTACTCAGATTTCCCATCTGTTGAGTGGCTTAAAGCCATATGCCTGTCATATGATCTGGCCTCAGTGGCCTGCTATTTGACCGACACAAGCCAGAAAACATTTTCAATTGGACTGCATTTTCGTTTATCTAATATGTTTGGCAAAAATAAAACTGTATACTTGTATGACCTCCTTGTTATGGAAATCTAATGCTCTGGTATTGAACACAGGTCAGACCTTGACTTTGGTTCTTTCAGTCTGTCACAAGCTTGCCACAAATTGGGTAAACTCTATTGCCAGTAAGAAAGCTTGGACCCAAGAGAATATTTACTTAGCATGAGTGGCTGTGTCTCAAGGTATTTATTAACCTTTATTTATCCTGCTTATTATATTCACAGCCACTGCACAGAACAAAACACAGCACAGGAGAAAACCACATCCAATGAAGCGAATAAATAAGAGGATATCATCATTGCAGGAGAAATCTGCATAATTTGCAAAGGGGTAGTATTTTTTCTAAATCTGTTTTAAATTAAACCATGACAAACGAATAGCCAAATAAAAATTGCTATACACGGCACCCTTGTCTTTGATGGGAGATAGTGAAATTGAAGAAGGGAACTATGAAAAAGACCTAGGAGTTTATGTTGACTCAGAAATGTCTTCATCTAGACAATGTGGGGAAGCTATAAAAAAGGCTAACAAGATGCTTGGATATATTGTGAGAAGTGTTGAATTTAAATCAAGGGAAGTAATGTTAAAACTCTACAATGCATTAGTAAGACCTCACCTAGAATATTGTGTTCAGTTCTGGTCACCTCGTTACAAAAAGGATATTGCTGCTCTAGAAAGAGTGCAAAGAAGAGCAACCAGAATTATCCCGGGTTTAAAAGGCATGTCGTATGCAGACAGGCTAAAAGAATTGAATCTATTCAGTCTTGAACAAAGAAGACTACGCGGCGATCTGATTCAAACATTCAAAATCCTAAAAGGTATAGACAATGTCAACCCGGGGGACTTCTTTGACTTGAAAAAAGAAAAAAGGACCAGGGGTCATAAATGGAGATTAGATAAAGGGGCATTCAGAACAGAAAATAGGAGGCACTTTTTTACACAGAGAATTGTGAGGGTCTGGAACCAACTCCCCAGTAATGTTGTTGAAGCTGACACAGTGGGATCCTTCAAGAAGCTGCTTGATGATATTCTGGGATCAATAAGCTACTAACAACCAAACGAGCAAGATGGGCTGAATGGCCTCCTCTCGTTTGTAAACTTTCTTATGTTCTTATGTTCTTTGAAAGGCATAGCTCGACAATTTTCAAAGCAGGAGAAGAAAAAATGACATGCATATAAATAAGTTGTCACATCTTGTTGTGAGCCTTCAAAGCTCCAGGAAGGGTCACTGTACTGTATCTGCATTCTGCACATATCTGAAGAGCTTGCCATGGTGGAGCATATGGCGACTAGCTGTGGGTGAGATCCCTCAAGCTGGCAGGAAGGGGTCTTGGCACACTCGGCTCAGCTGCTCAGGGCTCCTTTGGGGTTCTGGAATGCATCCTCTGTCCGCCTTGTGAACACGGATGCATGAGTGGTCACAGCCTCTTTAACAACTCTTGAGCTTGTTCACTTGACATTAACCGCAAGGCCAGAGCACTGTGAATTGTAAACCAGAGTAAAATGCAAACAAATTAGGGAGAGAGAGCAAAAAGGTTACATCTGTTAACTCATGTTCTCATGTTCAAAAACAGAAAGGGGTCCTAGGTTTATTGGAATGGATAATGTTTTTTTTCCCACAGAAAAAATACAGCTTTGTTGCACAACTCTCTCAAGTGAGTCATCTTGAGTGGTATGTGGGACTTTGGGACCTTCAGTTTTATGTATAAACAAACGCAGCTAAAAAAGAGTGACCTGGGAAGTCCAGAGAGATAAAGGGAGCAACACAAAGCAGATGTGACTTCCTTCAACTGCACATAGCAAAGAGTAGAGAAAAAGAGAAATACATATGGTGGTAAAAATAAAGGTACTATACAGAAGTAACTGATGTAAAGAAAAGGTGAATGGAAAATGTCCGTTTAGCTTCAGACTGTCTCCTAGAAAAGAATAAGTTTGAGATGTACTGTCCAAGCCAACCTCATGGTAGTTACACTTCTGTACTCAATGAACCAGTGGTTCAATAAAAGGAGCTTTTATAAAAGGATCTTCGCTGTCAGTTCAACAGTTTTTCAGGAAGGCAGGTACAATAGTATGACATGGCACAGTATGAGTGTCATGTTCATGCTTTGACATACCTATGTAATGAAAAAAATGTATCATGGTAAAAGCATACAGTGTATAGTGTTAATAAAAGCATAACAAAGCATATGCAAGCATGGTATAGCACAAGAAGCCACAGTAAAGCATGGTAAACATGTCAAATGCATAGCAATGAAAACTTCTGGTAAACCTACCATGGCCCAAGATTCAACTGTTATCTAGGGTTTGACCAGGGTAGTAATACATTATAATGTTATCCCAAATGTTTTTTTTTTCTTCTAGGGTTAGACACAGTGGCAGAGTTCAGAATAAATCAAAATTATATCAATATTTAGGAAAAATATTGTTTATCACAACAGCAAAAGCCAATGTCCTACATATCTATTAATTGGAAAGTTTCTGAAGATGAAAAATAATATTACTGGGGTAAAAAAGTACCCTCAGCATGAATAATTTTTTTTTATTATTACTATTTTACAGTAGGGCTGTCCAACCAATAGCTCTTCAGTCATAATTGCTCCACAAGTTGGCTCTTTAGCCTTTAAGGTTTTTAATCGGTTTGAAAAGATTGCAAAAGAAACAGGGGTCAGAAACTTGTCTGTACACAGACACGCATGTCCATGTCAAGAGTCATCAGTGTCCGTGACTATGAATATGTCTAATACACATACGCATGTAATTGTATCAGTTTTGTTTGTCCGTGGCCAAGATGTTGTTTTTTTTAATGTCTGTCACCACTCAACATGGTGCTGACCCCTGCAAAGAGAGCTTTAAAAATAAGTACTGTCATAATCTTGATAGTGTGTTTTAAACATACAAATGCTGAATATGCAGTAAACTACTGAAGCTGTGTCATAGTGTACAGCAGTTGATACTCTTTAGTCAGCTTTCTATTAAACTACACTTTACATATATAAATTGTACTCTACAGCAGGAGTCCCCAAACCGAAGGAGCAATGACATTCTATGTACAGTATTTTTTTCTGTTAATAGTGAAAAGCAGGTGCCGGGCGGCAGCTGTAACTGTAGAAAAATAAAGTGGAGCAAGGCAGTATTGGCGGACTGTCAATCAAAGCAGAAATTCACAAATCGGAGCTAACAGATTGCCTACCAGATTGTAGCACTAGGCGGTGCAGGCTCGGCAGCCTTAGGCGGTGCAGGCTCGGCAGCCCTATGCGATGCAGGCTAGGCAGCCCTAGGCGTTGCAGGCTCGGGCAGGAGTTGATCCTTGGTAGCTGATGGGAGCAACAGGTAGTCTCGCTCTTGTGGTGGAAATTTGGTCAAGGAAATTACATAAGCTAGCTGTGCTATACAAAGTAATTTCTTTGGTCAGGTGAGGTCAGCTCAGATCAGAAACTAACATCTACAGTGATGGCGGCTCAGAAACTAACATCTGTGCCATGAAAGTTCAGCTTGGCTCAGAAGTAAATAACACCATCACCTGAGACTTGTATGTGAGATCACTGATGTATCACCTTTGATTTGCTTTGTTCCCATTTGCATTTTTATTCCAGAATAAACTATTTTTCATTAACTTTATCTGAAGAAGATGAAATATTTTTAAGACGAAATCGAACCTCTACAATTGGCGAGCCAGCCAGGTAGCGTCGACCCCCGACCACAAGACCCTTCGGGGACAACAGACCTGAAGAGAATCCCTTTCCTAGAAGCAGATGGGCTCTGATCTCAGTGAGTAAAAATGTGTTTACTACACTGTGCAGGGAAGAGATGAAGTGGGTATTCAAATCCAAAACCACAGATGAGCTCTGACTGATCAGCAGAGGTAATGTAGCTATCTGGGTGACTAGGTAACACACTGTCTAAAATTGACTGATATTACATGGTGTTTCCTCGTTGTGTCTTATGGGGGTATTTTGACGTCTTTTTGGTATTTATAGTAGATAGGGTTATTAGCAGGCTTGCTACTATTCGATTTTTATTTTTTTGCCAAATCGACAATTAATAGACATTTATTTTTGAAAGAATTTACCGTTTTTTTCAATCTTTATTTTTCAATTCAAGCAGAGCATGGGTGAAATTGACCTTTATGCTTAGCCACTTCAACACCATGATGTACGTACGTACGTCAAATGAAAACCCACTTACAGTACCATGCCGTACCTGCATACGTCAAGTTTCCCATTCTATTCTGTGATCAGTTTCTCAGTCTAGCGTTTCAGGTTTCATTCTCTAAGGCAGTGCTGGTACTGTGGAATGTACAATGAAAGTAGGGGGAGGGTCAAGTGACATTTGTATCCAATTACGTGTCATGTAGCGATTCCAATCTACCTGTGGGCATTATATTACAGATAAGCCATTCAACTTTTACAAGTATATATATATATATATATATATATATATATATATATAGTGTGGAGTAGTGGTTAGGGCTCTGGACTCTTGACCGGTGGGGACACTGCTGCTGTACCCTTGAGCAAGGTACTTTACTTAGATTGCTCCAGTAAAAAACCCAACTGTATAAATGGGTAATTGTATGTAAAAATAATGTGTAAAAAAATAAAGTAATTGTATGTAAAAATAATGTGATATCTTGTAACAATTGTAAGTCGCCCTGGATAAGGGCGTCTGCTAAGAAATAAATAATAATAATAATAGTGTTATTATTATTTTTTGTTTTATTATTAGTTTTACTTGTTTAGTTTATATAGTTTTTAGCGAAAGCCAAACATGGCACAGTACGTGGTCTTTCTATAATAAGCAACGGGAGTGAAGCTGGTTCGAGGATTTCGATACCAGCAACAGTGATGCTGACTTATCACTCAGTGATTATGATGAAGAGGATGTGGAGCCAAAAACAATACAAACTGTACGAACAGAAGAGCATGCAGCTACTTTACAGGTAAGCCAGCTGCAAACGGGAAGCTGTTTGGTTTGAAATGGCAGTGCTGTGACGAAATACTATCAAAACACAGCACAGGTACAGGCAATGCGGCAGCCAGATCCATCACAATGCCTGCGCAAAGTAGCTGTGTACATGCATTTGTAACTATCCCTCCAACACAAGGGAAGCAGAGACTGCAACAAAGGTGCAGGGTCTGCTACGAAAATGAAAACAAAAGACACAAGAAAAATGTGCAGTGGTTGCGAAGGCAACCCTGGGTTCTGTTGTATTGAACACTTCAATAAATGGCACAGAGCAAGTCGATAATGGCACATGTTTTGATGTTGTTTGATTTTTAATTTGACAATTAGTATTATTGTTATTAGCAGCGTTTTTGTTTTCATTGTTAAAAAAAAAACTTTTTTTATCTCTATATTGAATATGGGTATGTAGTACACAGCAGCTTAAAGGGTTGATGAAAACACAGTTTAGGTCATTTACTTGTGTTTTATTCATCATATGTTAATTTTATAGCAATTACAGATTTGAAAACATTATTATTATTTTCAAAATCTGGTACTTGGGAAGGGGTTTCATTTTTACATCTGGAGTTGAAGTGGTTAAAAAATATGTCATTGAGAAACATCTCATTTAGCGAAACCCCTTTATCGTATTTGACATGCAACAAAACCATGGTTACCAACATTCTAATTGAAATAACATTTGGTCACAGAGAAGCTATACCTTGTATAGATATTGTATTACTTGTATTGTAACGCTTGAAATGTTTTTGCTTACGATTGTAAGTTGCCCTGGATAAGGGCGTCTGCTAAGAAATAAATAATAATAATAATAATAATATAGATCCTACACAAATTTAAAAAAGGTCTCAAATAAACCGTAGAAAACACAGCATATAAAGTGTATTTCATATAGCACACATACAAGTAAAAACAATATGCACAGAACAAAACATTAGATAGTTGAACAGAACTAACATGCACTTAATCCACGCTCCACCCCTCTCCTTAAGCACAGCTGGACTCACTGGAGACAAGGCAGACTGGCCCGCTTCGTCTTGCCGCGGAGACTTCTGCCGTCGCTCAGGGTATTGCGCACAATACTCAGTGTTTTCCTCTTGCGCCCCATTTTCAAATCAAACTAGTAACTGTCACTGTATATACCTATAATAGCAAACACTTACCTACACCTTAACCCGCTAATTTCAAAGTAGGCGCTTTGAATGACAGGCACTGTAGCTGGCAAATGAAAGTGCACATGTCGGTCTGATGATTGACAGTCATTTAAACGAATGAGAGCATTCTAACGCTGCTTCAACCAACGAGATCTGTCAGGACAAGATGAAATGGCTGATGGTAACACTACACTAGCCTATTAAGGAACCACTGATTTGACTAACAGCGATCCCTAGCCATTCGGAGCAGAATGGAGACAGGACAGACAGCAAACATAAAAACTACACAGATGAGATGATTTCTTAAAATTATTATTTTTGGTAAGAAAACAAAATACCGAGTGGTTTTACCGACGTTTATCCTATATAAATTTATTTCAGTCGAACTCATATTTTTTGGGAATTCGACGTTTAACGAGCTTAACCAATTACAATCGAAAAGTAGCAAGCCTAGTTATGAGTAATTAGCAATAGGACTGTACACCCTCTTGCAAGTGAAAGTGACTGTATAATAGAATTTGTCAGACCTTTTATTTTTTACTGTCCGGTTTGTAAGTCACGATAAGGGGCATTAGGATAAGCCTTTAAATTAACGGTTCAGGTTAGGTTGAACTGATAAGGAACAATCAGACGATAAGTCCCAGTTAAGCCCAATTCAGGCACATTCAAAAGTGTAAATGAACCCTTAGCGGCCCATTTATTCAGCACCTCTCAGGCGAGTCCTGGTCTGACATAGGACCGCAAAGGGTTAAATGTGCCATAAATACACGGACCAGTTGATAAGACAGAGCGAAAGATTACACGTTCTGTCTCTTCAAAGTACATTGTTAAAGACAAGACAAAACCAAACAAGGAATAAAGAACTGTCTGAAATTGTTTGTAACTTGGACTAGAGGCAAGGGTATGGTCATGCTTTTGCATTGGATCAGGGTTGCAAAAATGGAAGACTTAATGGTGAACTCATGTTTGGAGATTTGGCTAAAGAAACAGAGCCAGGAAAGAAACTGGCAGAATGGCAGAGTTTAAATTGGATCCACACATGAAAAAGAAGAACAAGAAGGAAATATTGGCTTTTAAGTTTTGTGGTCTGCAGGCGGTCTAGTTGGTGTATAAGGGAAAGTTGGAAATGTGCAGAAAGAATGCAAAGGATTTGAAAGAATGTAAAATTACACTTAAGTGCAAGGACTTTGGTGAAATTATTAAGAGAAATGTACCAGAAAGTGCACTGAATGTGACAACACAGTTGCAGTTGAGAGCAGTTTGTGTTGCAAAAGAGGAAACAGAATGGATAAAAGGGGCACCATAGCAGGTTGCAGTGTTAAAAGCACAGCACACATATACATAGCCATTCAGCAAAAATGTCCCCAGTCATCCTGCTCAATTTCCTTAATTCCTCCTTCCAACTTTATCCCCATATCTCTATATCTGCTCTTTCAAAAGACTCCCCATTAATAGTTCACATCTTCACTTGGAACATATTATATATTTGTATTACCCTTTGTGTGAAAAAGCTCTTTCTTTTACTTACATTTCCAAAATGGCTTATTATTATTATTATTTATTTCTTAGCAGACGCCCTTATCCAGGGCGACTTACAATTGTTACAAGATATCACATTATACATTATTTCACATTATACAGATATCACATTATTTTTACTTACAATTACCCATTTATACAGTTGGGTTTTTACTGGAGCAATCTAGGTAAAGTACCTTGTTCAAGGGTACAACAGCAGTGTCAAGAGTCCAGAGCCCTAACCACTACTCCACACTGCTGCCCAGTGTTGTTTTTAACATCATCAGTGTAATGGGGAGCCACAACCTTGCTTTTCTGGGTGTCTTTAAATCACCAATGGCTAAAGACCTGGAAATCACCAATGGCTAAAAACCTTGAAAGTTAGTGTTGACCAATTACAAAAATAATTGGTTCAATTAAGTAATTGAGAACTTGGGTGGAACCAAAACCAGACTCTGCAGCTCTCCAGGACCTGGGTCAGCCAACCCTGGTGTAAACCATTTGTCTAGACATTTATGTATTTGGATATATGTTGGATAGGTTCACTGAGATAAAAAAAAAAAACACCTTGTTTAAACTCATGTCCAGCACCTACTGTATATAAGCAAACTGAAGACTTTAAGATGTTTAGTAATTGCCATGGTAAGGGCATTTTCTATTCTCCTGTAATGGGATTTATCCAGGACATTGGGGTTAACTGGTCTTCTTTAGTAACTGGGACCCTTACAGTATAGCTACCTCAGTGTAGATGATGGCACCGTACTCACTAATCCTATCAGGAAAATTGTACAATAAAAGTTCTATTGTGTTGCCATTTCAGACAATGCTATCATCTGCTTATGGTTCTTCTTGGTTTTCTTCATGGTTACCCTACTAATCATAAGCTAAAACATTTGACGACTAAGGGGTTGATTTGATGAACCCGTAACCCACCTTGATAAACCACATCTGGATTTCTTTGGAGAATATTACACCACTGGAGAATCACTTTGGATACCTTCAACTAACTGTGCTTATCTAATATTGCCTCTCAAAATAAGTGGTTGATGCAATTCAGGGGGATTGCCTGGTACTAAAAAGTATTAAACAAAAAAAAAAAAAAAAAACATCTGTGGCTTACCCCTGCATGTTATTTGTTGCTCAAATCAACTGATTCAATCAACAGTTTTCTGAGTGTTGGTAATTAAGGGGATTAAGGGGCATATTCTCAAAAGGACTTACACACCTTGTAAGGGTATTTATGCGCATGAAGAAGGGTTTACACAGGGTCAGAGCGCTATTTGCATTCTGGAACGAGAGTGAGAAATGCACGTATCTTCTATCTGGAGCACAGGTACGCGCTTCAGGGCGTGCTGGATTAAAAGTAAGCATGGTTTCGTGAAAAATAGAAGTTGCCACAGATATGCAGATGGTATCGTCAGGATTTTCGCACATACTCTTTTTATTTATATATATATATGCTCTGAGCACACTCTTAAACCCAGGGGAGACGTTCAAGGAGGACAGAGAGGTTTTAAACTTCTGTAGTGGTTTTGTTCGTGCACTGGGTGGGCTATATTTCCAGACAACTTTTTAATATTCAAGAAAATCACACAGATTCATTTAATTTGAAGTTTTAACGAATCAGAGCAGTAGTAGTGCTCTTTTGGTTTATTAAATGCTTTAAAAACTGGATTTGTTGGTTGCGCAGACCACCATAAATCCCAAGTAAAAAGCAGTCTGGGTGATCCAGTGCTTTACAGGTTTAACAGCATTAGTACTTCAACACAGTAATACGGACATGGTTATTAAATATTTAGCCTTCAGGCTGTGCATGCATAAAGCTAAAAACACCCAACTCTAGAACATTCAATATATATATATATATATATATATATATATATATATATATATATATATATATATATATATATATATATATATATATATATCAATCTCTCTTAAGACTAAAACATAATTTCTATACCTTATAGCAATGCATCAATATAAGAGATATTAAATTCAAATATATGCTTACCTTCCAGTATATGGAAGTGTAGTGTAGGATATGTTGAAAAATAAGAACTGTCTTCAAAAGGCAGACTTGTGAATACGACCAAACAGCAATCAGTTTTTCAGAGATCTTCAGAGCATGGACCACACAACTTGTAGTTAGCACGTCATGCGATATTTGACTGGGGTTTCACCTTGGTCTTTATAGGTTGTTTCCTCCATTGAATACATCAGGAGTTCCAATTAAATCTGATCATTAATCTGCTTTGACAGTTCCTATCTTTGTGTTAATTATATTTTCTAGAAGGAACCGGTCAACTCTGTTTTCAAAATTAACTGAATGTGAGCTCATGGTTCACTATCTTTCACCTCTCCTTTCCCTAAAAATTAGGTGAACTGGAGTTCACAGGGTCCTTGCTACCAAATACAATAAAAGTATATGTGTATATATGAGAGATGTTTTTAAATATGTAACACCAACTCTATTTGATTATATTAAGCTGGGTCAAAAAAATATATGTCCCTCTTAGCCACATATTATGTTAACTTTTCAGTGTGTTGCCAATGGGTCAGTTTAACCTCATATACAAACGTGTGTTAACAAAGTATTTGACAAAGAGTGTAGGGGTTTATCATAAGCCTTTGAATAAGACCACTAAGCATACAGTGGCAAGTCCAGTTATTTTCATTTAAATTCAGGCAATATTAACATGTTAAATATAATAGCCTTGTATTAACTTGTACCACACTTGGACTATGCCTGACCTCTCGCTCTGTTTCTAAAAGTTGCCTGCACAAGCAGGTTTTAGACTCCCTGTTTACTTGCCATGGCTATTGTTTTAATTAATATGAAACTCCACTGTAAGCACTTTTCCAAATTCACCGCATGAAGTCATTTTTTGCCCGATTCAAGAGACACCTGGACCGGTATCTTTTCAGATAATACAAAAAAGCTTACATCCTAACTTTTATAACTCAGCTCTCATTACTTTCTTATAATATAAGAACATAAGAAAGTTTACAAACGAGAGGAGGCCATTCGACCCATCTTGCTTGTTTGGTTGTTAGTAGCTTATTGATCCCAGAATCTCATCAAGCAGCTTCTTGAAGGATCCCAGGGTGTCCGCTTCAACAACATAACTGGGGAGTTGGTTCCAGACCTTCACAATATAATGAGATACATACTCCTGTCTTTCTTAAGGCACCTTCCATTGGTTACCATTCAAGGTTGGCAAATCCCGCTTTTAAGAGCCAACACCGAATCCTGCTTCGAGGTGCCAAAGACCAAGCTTTATTTTTTGAAAGTCTAATGCCCTTCCAGAATTCTACTGTGTGTCTGAGAAAAACATTTAAATATTTCACTTTACAGTTTCCCTGTAAATAAACACCTTTGTTTCTTACTGCAGTAAAACCTTGTTATATGCTAAACATGTATATTCTTTGGTTTAATTGATATTGTAATGTCTAGACGTTTTGTTTAGTTGGAGAAACTGAACTCATTCTTAAACTGATTAAATTAAATGAACATTGTTTCAAATGTGTCTAAACAATATATTTACAATATTGTCAACACCATGCTTCTGTTATAATAACAGTGTTATTTCAACAGTTTAACTTTAAATGGCATTATAAGGTGTATTTCTAATTAAGTTATTTCAGTATAACAGTTGCTCCTAGAAATTGTAATATTATTTTACTCCATTGATACATCTCCCAAGCTTTCAATAATAATAATCATATACTTCCATTAAAAGCTTAAAATATCCATCAATGAAACAAAACAAATTTTATTATATGATTACTGCCATAGTGCTACAGTGACTGAACTAAGTCTGACTTTCTTCACTGTTCATACAAAATCCAGTCAAAGCAGGTTTTAAGACAACCTTTGCTTTTTGCCAATTTTAGGGTTGATTAATATGAAACACTATCGAAAGCATTTTTCAATACTCATTATTTCAAACCAATATCTAACTTAACGTATTAACACGTCCTATGCTTTCCGTTCCCATCTCGTCCTGCCAGGTTCTAATTAATTTTTGTTATATATAGAAAATGATTATTGTAAGATAAACTCCTATCTTCTGTTATCCGAAAGGTATTTCCGTTCGTTAATATTAATTAATCGCTCATTATAAAGAGGATCTTGGCTGTTAAATAGCTGATAATCAGAAAAAATCCTCACTTCATCGGCCAAACCAACGAGTCATCTTCAACACTGCTTTTACTACAGGCAATTGAGGACGAGGTTACAAATCGGTTCACTGTACATGTAAAGTTACAGTTTATACTTTAAATGATTTTATAACATGTAGTTCTAATTCAGATACTTCAATATAGCAATCTTTTATAAACTGCAATTCTATTTTACTTAAGTGATATACACAGAAGGCAAGTGGTTAATTTTAATTAGCAGCAAATGCAGCCTTGAATATTAAAATGCTCATACATTTCCTTAATGTTGTTATATTAGGTTTCCTCTTTATTTAAATACTTTTGTTTTTTCTTACTTTAATCAAACCTAGTTCGATTGCTTCTAGCATATTAACTGTGCTCCATAGATTCTACCATTCTGCTCTCGCTGGATCAGATTGTTTTGAGGCTCTGAGTCTAATTAAAAAAGATGCTTCTGCCTGATAAGGGAGGTTTGGAACTTTCAGCAGGTCAGTCTGACCTTCAACGCAATGAACTTCTCCACACAGGCCTTACACAGATCTGCTTATATTTTCTACTGGTTTTATATTCTTTAAAACACATTACAGTCATTACAATATTTGTTGCAGTTTCCCAAAGATCACCCTGCTTCCAGTAGCTGAGACAGTCTTGGGTCAGTTTCTGCTTTCAGTGAGTCAGTTTCTGCTCACAGGTGTGGGTGAAAGCCTGATACCTGCAAAAACTTAAATCTTGTTGGGCTCCCATCTCTTCATTTTCTTTCCCATCATCAGTGGGCAAACACATTTTAACTGAATCTGGGTCCATCAAAGAACCGCACACCCTTGCAACTGAGGCCTTCCATGCAAAAGGATCTAATGACTTCTAGCACAAAAGGGAAGTGCCAGAACCGTCTATGACAATATTCACATTCGGAAACGGCAAAAGATGAGGAGACACTACGCGTAACTACTGAGAGCAGGAGCAAGGGGTGTGTAGAGCTTCTGCCTAGCGGCCATGAGGAGTAAACACAGTTGAAGACAACCACAATTATGATTAAAACGCAAATGCTATGTGAAACAGTTGTTAGTAATAATAATAATAATAATAATAATAATAATAATAAAGTATTAACTTCTGTGTTGTCTGTTGATTTATTTTATAGCAATGTACATGTTTACTTCTGTTTTAAATGTTTCAAACTCTATTGACTTTGGCATTTGTTTTTCGGAACTAGCAAAAAAAAAAGAATCAGGTTCATTCGTTCCACATTCAAGTCACTAACTATAGATGTCACTTAATAATAATAATATCTTTATATAGCGTCTTTCATAGTCGACCACCATCACAAAGCGCTTTACAGAGGTAGGCTGTGAACTGTGCATTATATGCAGAGTCACTTACAATAGGACATTGATTTAACTTCTCATCCGCAAGATGGAGCACAAGGAGGTTAAGTGACTTGCTCAGGGTCACACAGTGAGTCAGTCAGTGGCAGAGGTGGGATCTGAACCGGTGACCTTCTGGTTACAAGCCCTGGACTTTAACCACTGGACCACACTGCCTACTTAAGGATAAACAAGCTCACTAGCCGTTTTTTGTAGGCCACAAACCTAATTTACACAAGTAATTCTCCCAAACATGCACGTGCATTGCCATTTCACGTGTAAATTGCCCCGCATGGAAACCCCATGTATGACTTCATATACTTGTACATTTTTATTTTAAAACATGATATCTGGTACAATACTGGGTTAAAGAAATCTCTGTTTTCAAGCCATGCTTTCAGATAGAGTTGCACTTCCTCGGTCAAATTGTCCCCATCTATTCAACAACTTATTTCCTGTCATTAACTAACCACTTGTTTACCTGAATGACTGACATGCTTTCAGCCAGTAATGTTTTGTAAAATGTAACAACTGTAACATATTTCAACTGTATATCACTGTGATAGTGTCCTGGTATACTTGCCTCAGGTCGCCGAGGAGAACACAGACGAGACTGAGATAGAGATTGACGTTGATACGCCGACACAGGCGCACAGGATTTAATCAATAAACATAAACAAAAAGTAAACAATAATGTCATGTGACGCTACCAGCGATGGTAGCGCACAGAGGACAATACATGACTGTACAAACACTCAAAATAAAACACAATACAACAAACTATAAATCAAAGGTGCCGTGAAAACAGCAGGCCTTGCAGCAGCCCCGATCACAGCGATCGCTATGTTTTTATACTGACGCTCTGCTGAGACACACCCACCTGCCTGCTGGAACAGCTCATTGCTTTCAGCTGCTGCTCCACGCAGACAGGTGATCGTCCCCGGCGGAGCGCCACAGCAGTTAAACAATTAATTAAATCAATTTACAACAAATAATGCAAAAATACACAATAAAACTACATATTTCCCCATGTGTAGGGCTTCCGCCCTGCCACAGTCACACATTAATTTCATAAATAAACTAACTTCAATATTTCTTAAAGGCATTTGGCAACACATGTAATGTTAATATATACAGTATTTCAGAGTAGACCACATTTTTAACTTTTATGGACACCTTTGAAAGCTGCAAGGGAAAACCGGATTTGGGTTTTAGAACCCAAAAAGATATGAATAATAAATACAAGGCAAATACAAGAATATAATCCATATGTATGATTTCCTACTTATAATACCCATTTCTTAAGACAAAACAGGCCTAAATTCAGCTGAACAAATACATCTGCTACATCTTAACCAATATAAAAAACTAAAAGAAAAAACAATGGCAGTATTCTATTATGGCTAAGATTCATAATTTTCACACTGAGTTAGGAATGTAAGAGAATAAGCATGTCAGAGATTTAAATAAAGGGATTATACTCTTAGTTTTTTTTCTGGTTTGTTTTTTGTTTTTACAAATTTGGCAGTTATAGGGCAGCTTTCCCCATTTCTGTTTATAAAACACAGTTGGAAGTATGGAAAACAGTGCACATGCAAAAAATAACACAATGAATTTTTGCGGCAGATAAAAAAATAAATACAAAAAACCTTTTAAATAGGATTAAACTTTGAGAATCTTTTAAGGGGTTTGAATAACCACCTAACCTTTTGTCATTTTTACGTTTTAAAGGATGTGATTGGCTTTAATATGGGCCCCTGTTGTTCGATGCAATTTGAATAGAGACGTTTGCTAATTTATTTTTTATACTTTAAATAAATTGAAAAGGTTCAGCAGTAAAATAGGATTGTCAATGGTTATAATGAAAGCGTATAGAGCACTTTCAAATCTCTGTGTCCAATCTCGTGAGCCTGGGCATTGGTCTTTTAATATTCCATAGCTACTCGGGCTGCTGGAGCCATTCATCATGAAAGCATATTGATTAAAGAAAAAAAAATCACAGCTCATAGACAACAACGCATTGTAGTAGCGCGGCTTAAGGAGGCAGCAGCAAGGTATATTTCAAAATGTGGAAAGACAGTTCCATTCTGACCCCCACGCCTGGTGGGATAAGTTCTGTCAGCGCCGTTTATTCTTGATCCCCTGTGAATTCTGTATCCCGCCATCTCTCTGCACGAAAATGAACTATGAAAGCAGTCAAAGCACCTGCTTTACTGACAGGGCCGATTAATGCTTGGATTTATCCCTGAAAGTCATGCTGCTCGGCTGCTGTTTTTACTGGCAGCTTGAATTGGCATATAATTCACCTGAGTTTGCAGGAGTAGCCTGGTATTAGTCCCCTCTGCTAAGTTGTATGCTGTCTGTAGCTGCAGCCCACGAGCTGGTGTAAGCCACTCATGGTTACAGAATGTTAAAAAGGAGAAGGCAGTCAGGTTAAAGGGTTATTTCTCAGCCTCTTTCCTTTGGGGGGAGGGGTATATGATGCTCCTCTGCCTAATATTTTTTGTTCAGGATGAACACGTTGCATAGATTTATTATGTTATTTTTTGTTGTTTATGTTTACTCTACTTATTTTTATACGCCCATTGTTTGGGTTCAGTGTCTGGAAATCTGACTGAAATGGTTTTGATGGAAACATAATTATCCAATTGTTTTTCATTATTGTTCATTGAAGAACCAAAGAATAAAAATGATATTAACTTATAAGTACATTTGCAGATTGCATCCAAGACATCGAGACCTGGATGTCTGCCAATTTTCTTTAGCTCAACACTAACAAATCTGAACTTCTAGTAGGATCGAAAACTCAAGAATCTCAATATTGCTTCCTTGAACCTCAGAAACTGTCTGCTGCTGCCTTCCCGCACTGTACGAAGCCTTGGTGTACTTCTGGATAGTAACCTCTCCTTTCATGCCCAAATCTCCTCTGTAGTCAAATCCTCCTTCTACCACCTCTGAAACATCTCAAAGGCCCATCCCTACCTTTCCCTCCCAGATGCAGAGATACACTGACATGCATTCATCTCCTCTCGAATTGATTACTGCAACTCTCTCTATGGTGGTCTTCCATCACGCGCCATAAACCGATTGCAACTGGTTCAAAATGCCGCTGCTAGGATCCTTACCAGATGTAAAGAACATGATCACATTACCCCCTGTCTTGCCCAGCTGCACTGGCTACCTGTAAAGTTCAGGATTACTTTCAAAATTCTCTTGCTTGCCTACAAGGCCCTTCATCAAACAGGCCCAGAGTATCTCTCCATCCTGCTGAGGTCCTCTGACTCTGGCTTACTTGTTATACCCAAGCAAAAGTGCACCACACCCTGAGTACTCTTTTAGCTTCATGACCCCGACTCTCTGGAACTCTCTCCCAGCTTTAGTGCATGCAGCTCCCACAGTCGCTTACTTCAAATCAGCTCTCAAGACCCACTTGTTCTCTCTTGCTTTCAATGCTCTTTAAGACTGATATCTGTTATTAGCTGTTGTCTAAATTGCTATTTCAGGTTTTTCACTCCATCTTATTCAAATGATTCTGTATGTCACACACATCCACAATGTTTAGAATTCACATCCTAGCCTTTTATTTAATGTAATATGCCTGTATTTAATGTATTTGCATTTTTTTTTTACTGTTTGTACTTAATGTACTATGCCCTGTATTTCACTGTATTTAATGCATCATGCATTGTTCCTCACTATCTTGTAAAGTGCTTAGTGATGTCCACTATAAGATTGATTATTATTATTATTTGTTTATTTAGCAGACACCTTTATCCAAGGCAACTTACAGAGACTAAGGTGTGTGAACTATGCATCAGCTGCAGAGTCACTTACAACTACGTCTTGCCCGAAAGACGGAGCACAAGGAGGTGAAGTGACTTGCTCAGGGTCACACAATGAGTCAGTGGCTGAGGTGGGATTTGAACCGGGGACCTCCAGGTTACAAGCCCTTTACTTTAACCACTGGACCACACAGCCTCCATATTTATTAGCAAGTTTAAACTATGTCACACATTATTTGTTTTCATGGTTTAACCATGAATTATTAACTGATTGTGACAGTATTTATCATGGTCAGAGTGACCAGGAAAACAATCATGGTTAAAAATCAAATCTCAATTCAGAGGGCAACAGCACTGGTATGTGCTTTAGAATCACTGTATCAAATCTGTATATTTATTTCCTCAGAGTCTGAATTATCCAAATGTTTTAAATGTATTTTCAGCAGTCACATGGTATTTGATACCGTACTTACCCTGATGATCATTGCACAGGAGTGACCAAATCATCTTTTTTGGACACTTACCTCCCAGAAATGACATGCTTCTTCCAGTGTTTTTCACTTTAAGCCTGTAGGCTCAGAAAGGGCTTAACAATAACCCACAACCAGCTGTAAAACAGAAGCATTGAACCATGGTTAGCTTTATAACTGGATCAGGAACAGGAAGCAGGTAAAACTGTCCCCTAGTGCAGTCAGTGTTAGTGAATGAGAAGCATAACTGACATTTATTATACTTTCCCCATGGCCATCAGGTTAAATTTGTGCAAGTTCTTGTTTTTTGTCTGTGAAATGGATGCTGCTAGATACTTTCTAGCTCACCACTCAGCATTTGCAAGTTGAGGTTTAGCAGAAAAGGCATCCCAGTCTACAAGATGTTGTATGATTATCTTTTTTAAGCATACACTTTTTGTTTCAGGCTATTAGCTGCTGAAGTTAACAGTGAGGAAATTAAATCCAGTTTCATGACAGCATACAGCATAACAGCACTAGATTTTACTGAACCAATTTATGCATAATAACACTGGCCTTGATAATAACTATCCTCCTCTTAACAGATATCTCCAGTAAAAGGTGACTACTATTGCCAAAATTATTTCGTATTTCATCCAAAATTTGAAATCAGTTTTACACTGCTTTAACCTTATTTCATGTTGTCCTTAAAAGTAAGTAACTATGCTGGCTGATCCTGGTATGCTCAAAACACTAAAATAAGCAAAAGTCATTATGTGGGGATAAATTAATAAAACAATAACACTACTAGGATGAATTATGAAGTTGGCCTTTCCAAGCCCTTAGGAAGCATCCGGATTTGAATAAGCACTGTCCTGCTTCTCTCCTCTACTTACATTCATTCCAACAACACATTTCAATCAAATAAAAATGAGCCAAGCTTTTCTGTTTAAGCTGCTTGTCTTTTGATGGCTGAAACCTTTGGAGGAGAGTGCAAACCTGCAAAGCCTGATCTGTGGCTTGCTTAGAAGCTTGCCTCTGTTAATCTTCTTTTTGTCTCTCTTAACCATAACAAAATCCAAATAAGAAGTTTGCCATGTGAATTATGAAAAATGGGTTCTATACTCAGAATTCCAAATTATTTATTTTTTTTTTCATAGTAAGTCCCATCATTGTACAGGTGCAATGCATACTGTGTTACTAGTTTAATATGTTTATACAGGCCCATTACATTATTTGCTGCTATTAGCATTTTTATTTGACACCAATTAGTAGAATACTGTATGAATATTTTTTAATGATAATAAACTTATTTTAGACCAGACCTGCTTGTGTGTTTCTTAATGTAAAAAATATATTAAATGCCAGAAAGGGTTCTTTAACTGAAAAGCACATAAAGCATTTTTATCTTAATTAATGAATTAATTAATTTGCAATTACAATGAAAAATGTGGATTTGTGAAAGAGAACACAGAACAGTGGATTCCCCAGAAAACTGACTTCGACTCTGTATTCTAACACATTTTCACATTTCTGATGATCACAGATATTTAGATATCTAAATAAAAACAAGATATTGGCTTAGCATTGGGTGACTTGTTTTGTTTTTTGCCACAGATGGCTAGTCTGGATACAGATCCGCCCAAAGCTAAATAATACCTGCAGCATGTGGTGATATTACCTGGGATTATGCCTTGCCAGGCTCAATATGTGCAGCTAATGATCTCTCATTAGAATCAAGTATCACCTGGACTGCAAAGAGCCAGGGATCGCCCCAGAGCTATTCAAATGCTTGACAACTAGATATTACTCTCAGAATTGTGGCCATCAAAACAATCACAACATTTAGAGATATCTTGAAATCATTTAGAGATATCTTTAAATCACTTGAAGATATCTTCAAATGAACAGGAAGCCATTTCGAGATATCTGGAAATGAGTTCCTGTGAAATGTTCAATGTTTTCAATGGACTTCCTGTCCATTTAAAGATATCTTCAAATTAACAGGAAGTTATTTAGAGATATCTCTAAATGAACAGAAAGCTATTTGAAGATATCTTCAAATGATTTACAGATATCTTTAAATTAACAGGATGTTATTTGAAGATATCGTCAAATGATTTTCAAATGAACAGGAAGTTATTTAGAGATATCTTTAAATGATTTAGAGATATCTTTAAAACCCTCATTTTAAGATATCTCTAAATGTCAGTTTGGCGTGCCATGCTAGCACAATCCATATGGTTTCCATAGTATTTAAGGATATCTGTAAATCAATTTGAGATATCTTTATTTCATTTTTAGATATCTCAAATTGATTTACAGATATATTTAAATTCATTTGAGATATCTTAAAAACTGCACAATTAAAGATATCTGGAATTCAATTTTGAGATATCTGGAAATGTTTTACAGATATCTCTAAATATTTCAAGATATCTTAAAATGCAATTTGAGATATCTCTAAATGATAATTTAGTTTGCCATATAACCCCTTGCTGCAGAAGGTAGGGGTAAAGTCTGCATGCAGCTGAAATTACCTTTATATAATATAAACTAACATGACAGCCAACATGGTTTCAAATATGGAAGAATATAGTAATTAATCAATCAAAAACATTGTAGTGTAAAACATGCAGCTTTAAACAACACCTTTATAGGTTTGTGTGTGGAACTGCTACTAACGAGCAGACAGGCTTTCAACTTGGCTCCTCATTTAAGGAGTAGCAGGAAGCTGATAGAATCTAATACAACCAAGAAAGGTGAGTGAAGCTGGGAGACACTGGGTCTGATTCAATTAGTAATATTAAAAAGTGCTTTTGAAGGTGAGATATTCACAATGAATAGCATTATCTTTGCAACTCATAGTCTGTTGGGATTCACAGCAAGAAAATGCTAGGGCAATAATAACCATTAACTCTTACTCTTATTTGTGATACCAGTAAATGACTAAAACAGTAGACTAAAAAAGGAATATGTTTTTAAAAGGTTGTGGACTCTAAAAACAAACTTCAACAAAACAAGTGTGCTATAGGATGTGGGGAGTAAAAGAAACGGAAGAGCATTCAAAATGATGAAGATGATTAATTGTTTTAGCAAGGGCTTTCATTTCAGAAACCCAGAGTGAAAGGAACGACTTGGGATAGAGTTTCTGATAAATGGTCTTACCTAGGGTATGTGTGAGGCCTGTAATTGAATTCAGGAGGAGGATAAATGAATTTAAAAATGAAAAAGGGCCAAAGCCAAACAAATTACTGTAGCAATGCAAGTGGTGTGTGTGGGGCATGGGGAACAGGGATATGTTGTCTTGATATGGTAGTCAATTAAATAAATAAAGCACGATCCTTCATGGTACCTGAGTAATACAAATCAGTAGAACAGGACGCAGCTTGCTAGTGTGGAAAACCTCCCTCTTTGAAATAAATCTTAAATTAGTGTATATAATACAAAGTGCTCCTGCAGTATACCATTGTGGCAGAGACGGGTGTGGGTGTGTGTGGGGTGGGGGTGGATATTGGGTGGCAGGGAGGGGGTTCAAGTCCTCCCTGACAAAACACGTAGGGGTGTGGCTGGAGCTGTGAATTGAATAAGCGATTAAATGATTCATTAAGGCTCCAGCCACAGTTGTATAAATAGAGTGATCATAGGTGTTAATTTAGGTAGTGATGGTGAAGGTACTGTGTGCGGTGTATGAAATGGAAATGGAAATGGAAATATAAAAATAACTATAAATGCGCGGGAGCACTTAACTGCAGCGTTTCTAGTCTCTGAGTCTCCTTGCTGACGCACGCCATCACCACCACATACTAGTTTTATCTTGTGTTTGTGTTGGAGTTAGTAATGGTGAATGCATGTTATGACTCATCAGGCTTAATCTATCATCCCAACATATCTGATATTAAAAAAAACCAAAAAAAACATTTAGAACCCTTGCTGCATCGATACCAGCTGGGAAAGTATTTTCTACTTTACAATGGAGTGGATTCAGATTTCTGCATGAAATAAATAAGGGACTTTATAAAGAAAATGCAAATTTCAAGTATACAATTTACATGGAAGTAGTAAAAGATTATTATATATATATTTTTTCTAATTCTGGGAAGTGCATGTTTACTGAAACATGGGAATTTGATCTGCAGCTTTATTATGGTAGATTTTCTTTTTAAATGTATATTTCTTGCACTGTAAAAAAAAATACCATATTTTTACAGTAAATTGACCTTAATATTGACATGCTTTTTTTTGTTTTTTAATTACGGTAAAAGTTGTTAAATATTAGTGTAAAATACTAGAAAAAAAAAAATTATGTACCTTTAATAATATGGAAATATACACTAGAAGTAATTTACAAATACAGTTTTATTAAGTTAATATTATTATAAATTTACAGTGTTTGTATGTTTCCTAGGATATAAACATTATACAGTATGTTAAAAAGTTGGTTTCCAAACCCCCTGCTGATTGCAATGACATGAGAAAAGCAGGTTTCTTGTTATTGTTTCTATAAAAAAAAATAGTTTCCTGATTCAAAGACATTAGTAGCTCTGTAAAGCATCCAATCCCCAGACTCCTGGAGTCTGTTCAGATAAGGAAATCGATAAGCTGATTTAAGGTCCTCTGAAACATCTAACAGAGCATAGATTTGAATCTTTTATGGTGAGACACTGGTGTTGTGGAGTTTGTCAACTGGCATTGTTGTGGTTAATGACTGGAACACTGCTTACTCACAGAATGCATACATATACTGCATTTCAAATGCTCATAGACAGATCTGCTGAATTATTCATGTGTGAAGAAGTTACCTTCCTTGCATTCTGGTAACAGGATCACTACAGTTTAAAAGAAGACTAGCACCAGTCCCTGTTAGTTAGAGCAGTGGGTTGTGTGCATGTCCCAGTCATTGCCACCCAGTACTGTAAATAAACAGAAGATATGTCACCTGAGTGGTTCGTTCCCCCATCTGATACTGTCAAAGCCTACAGCTTTTTAGGAGATTGGTATAATACAAATGTTTCTCTAGGCATTTCACAAGATTCAGGTTTACTAAACATGGATTTGTGTGATGTGTGTATGTGTGAACAGTGAAGCCTTGTGATAACAGAACTGTGATAACAGAATGTCATCCTTTTTACTGTTTTGTATGGCACAAACAATAATATATACAACAACACGTCCTGTGGAAAAAGGGGGGATTATTTGCTTTTTGGTTTATAAGAGATGTGAAACCATCACAGCACTGCACTCATCCTCTGGCAATTTCAAAGCTAGACTAAAAATAAAATAAAGCAAGCAAAAAAATAAAAATAAATAATAAAACCACATAAGTGCACAATTTATTTGAAGTAATATCATTCACAAGAGTAGGGTTAAGCAACTTTGGGTCTTTAGGTCTTTAAGTCCCTTTCATTGCATGACTTTCTACCAGGTTCTCATTATCGTTTACCACTCACAAAGCAGGTCTGAGGCATGAGACATTTTTTCAAAGAGCCAATTCAATGAAACACATAAAAAACTGCTCGACTTGGGGGTCATATGGAAAAACCATTTCCACAATAAGACAACATAAATCATAACTTTAAATAAATTGATCGTATTAAACATTACATTATGAAACAATGGACCATATTGACAAAGCTGTTTTTATGATTAAAATAAAGTTTAAGAAGCCAAGGACAGCACAGGACAGTTTCTCAAATGTATTATTTTCACAACAAAAAACAGCCCTATAGTTACAGATGCAAATTGGTGAATGTTTCCAAAAAAAAGGACTAGTCTTGTAAAGATGTGATTTTTTTTTGCATTTTATGTTTTCAGACATATAATAACAAAGTGTTAAACAATCTTGCACCAGGTGTACAGGTATATTAAACACAACCATCTGTTACAGAAAGTCTGCAATGTTTTACTGTACATGACTTACACAGATACAATAATAATCACAGCACTGCCATTTTCAACTTTAGGGGTATGTCACAGGCCAGGGTATTTTTCTTTCCACAATTCATTGCAGATCTTTAGATCTCATTATTTTTAAGCTTCTGCATTCCATGGGTCCCCAAAATTAGAAAATATGGATTCAATTCTGAATTTAGTTTCTTGTTACTTCTATGGAGATCTTTCATAACTGTAAACAATCATAAGATATACAGTAGTATGAAAGAGAAAGTAATATAAAATTAGACAACCTTTTCAACAAGACATCTTTATGAATGAGATTCCTCTGTTTAATTGCATTGCTTTGGTTACTTGGGGTACGTGCTACGGGAAATGTTTTTATTGCTAACAATGAATAAGTTCTTCATGTGCGTAGTCTAAACTAATACTCATTAAAATGGTGATGTTGCTACAGTGTATTATTATCAGTATTATTTTACTGGGAACAATGCTTTATTAAAAAAGCACGTTTTAAGCATAAAAGCCCCTTATACGGCTGAGTGGAATTTGTAAACATTAATTAATAAATTAATTCAATAATATATATTTGCTTCGGCAGGCATGTCATTTGCATTGTGAGCCAGAGCAGTTTGGAAGCACTATGGGGAGCTGTCTGGTTTTTAAGATTGAAAGGCTTTTTATGCTAGAAAACCCAAGTTTCATGTTGAGAGTTGTACTGATGTACTGTGTTTGTCACCACAGGTGTTTGGGTGACCCCCTGATCTGGAACAGGCTGGGATTCTTGCCAGGAAAATGTTCTAATAGAGATTTAGCAATGGAGCTGCCATTGCTGATCTGGAAATAGGACTCCCAGTGCAATGCAAACTGTAATTAATTAGTTTGATCCAGCAATAATGATGTTTTTGTTCAACTCAGTTTTATTTTATTTAACCCAGACAAAAAAAAAAAATATGGGGTCCTGGCGTGGTGGCAGCAAGAAGTTGTTGCAAGCCTACATTAATTTGTGAGTGCCCTTATAGCTGGCTAGTCACTAAACACAGTGGTTGAATTAAACAATGTGTCCATTAAGAAAGTGTCCCAGCAGCACTTGCAGAAAACTACCACTGGTTAAGTCTGCATATGTGTGCAGCATGTTGTGACAAACAAACAGATGTGCTACAATGGCCCAAATCCCAAAAACCTTCAACACATTGGACAAGACACATCTACTCTAATAGGGGATTGTACGCATTGTGGGCTATATTCTATATATATAGATATTCTATATTCTAGTACTAGACAAAAGACAAAAAATATATATATTAATTTGTCCTGAGGAAGAGAACAGACCAGATGTACTCTTGGAGATGTCCTTTCGGTGTGTACCAGTAATAAATAAACTCTACTGAGGTGTGTGGTCTTGATTTAAACTTCATAGTCCATACCATGTACATTATTTAAAAAATATAGTACACTTATTTTGCAATTTTATACTGTAATCCAGTTTGGTACTAATGAGCTTTGCGCACTGTCCAAGATGTTGCCAGCTTAAAAGCATAAAAGGTCTGATCTTCTACAGGAAGGCTACTGTTTTATTCATAAAAAATTGGATGTGCCAGTTAAAGTGAGGGCCTACTGTGATGGACATGAATCATTAACTTAATTAACTTCTCAGAAACTACTGAGAACTCCCAAGGGACCAAAATTACATTTTAGCAGTCACATTACTGTTTTTATGCAGGAAACCAATAGTTCAGATAACTATTTTCATTTTCACGAATTCAGTATTGACAAATACGTAATGCCTTTAAATGTTAAATATAAAAATGTCATCTTCCTAGCTGATTTTAATGAAAATGTTCTTTACACCATATACCAGTAGTCTCCAGCTAAGAGAACACCCCTCGAGAAGCAAGCAAAGTGTTCTCTTAGCCGAAGTGTTCTTTAAGACAGAGTTGACCACCAGACACAATATGAATCAATCAATAAATAAATATGTATTACTTGATATGACGTACGTGCATCAACATATGAAATGAACAGAATAAGTAAGAGAAAAGCAACAGTCAAGTGTATATTAATAAACTATAATAGTAAAATAATAGACAAATTAACGTTAATAAACTAACTGTCAGAGTAAATTAACACAGCACCCCTACACACGTTAAACACAGCAGCAGCTCTAGATTAATTATGAATACCTGCACAAGAGCAACATTCAAGACATGCACAACATTATTTAACAGAATGGTGAAGCAACTCACCAGAACTGAAAACACCAAATTGCTCTACAACTTTCTGATTCAGGGTTTTTTCAGGAGCTCAAACAATTTCCAACTTTTTGTTTGGCTGTTTGTTTACATGCCATTTTGTAGCAATGAGGTGTACTCGTGGAAATCAGAATAAAACGAGGCAATGACATGACAGCTGGTTTGGAAAGATTTAATAAACCAGTCATTGTGCCTCAAGACACTCTCACGATGACAAGTCACATTTGAAAAGATTGAATAAACCATTTGAATTTAAGTTTGATGGTGACAAGTTATCAGGTTAGAAAACAGTACTGTATCAGCTGTGAACGAATCGATAGCAGTGCCAAAACTGAGTTATTTTAAGCTCCTGTCCCTTTTAGCGGAGCATTTACAATGGGGAAAAATCTGTTTCACCACAAGGGTGTTCTCTTAGGCAAAGTGTTCTCTTAGGTGTTCCTATACACGGAGACTACTATAATATCAGTGAAAACCATTGATAGTTATTGGTGTTCAAAAGGTGCAGTTAATTTTCCCTGGATAATGAAAAGCTTTGACTGCCAGTTCGCCCCATGTTTTTGGTTCATATTGGATGGTCGCCATATTGGATTGAAAAAAAAAACATTTTGCCTAAATGTAAAAATTCGTCTTTTGCAAACCACTCATTGCAGAGTGCTAAAAGTTAGTAAACTTGTTGAGGGATAGTCCAAGATTAACTGGTGTTCGTAAGAAGCTGATAGGTTGTGTGGTATGGTGGCCGTGCTGCATGATGTCAAAATCGCAAACTACAAAGATATTCTTCTCCCAAACTGCTTCCGATTGGATGACATCATCAACTTACAAAACTGGCTTACAAAAACCTTCGTCTCTGAAACCGCTAGTCCGATTGAACCAAAAATTGGCACACATGATCCTAGTGAGGTTATTCAAGAGAAGTTGCTACAATAAAAAAAAAAAAAAAACATGGCAGTCATGTTGGATGACATCATCAACGTACAAAACTGGCTAATAACTCCTTATAGAATGCAAATAGGGCCATGGTTACTATGGAACACATATAGTAACCCATGTATGCTCTATCAAAAAATGTCATTGCCCGTGACCTTTGACCTCTCCTAAAGGCCAAATGTAAAGCTGGCTTATAACTCCTGAGAGTGCAGATAGGGTCATGGTTACTATGGAACACATATAGTAACCCATGTATGCATTCTGCACTGTTTGCTAAAGTGGTTGGTACTGGTACTGGTAGCCGTAAAGTTGCTGGCAGCTCTAGTTTTAAATTATTTTTGCTAGTTAGAAATGTTATGTATAGAACATTGACTTGGAGCATTCTATGTTAGTGTTTTGGGTGGCTATAGCATTCCAAGGCACCCCACTAATGGCTACTAAATCCACACCCACATTGCCTTTATTTCTAACAATCAACTATCACTCCATCTCTGTTTCCTGCAGCATAACATTTGTTTGGAATAAATCTAGTGCAAGCAAAGTCCTGGCATTGAAGATGTTTTTTTTTTGTGATGTTTATAGTCATTCTGGGTGGTTCTGAGTTCCATCACTCAAATTTTGAATTTTAATCATTTTTCTTGTATCAAAATAATCTATTGCACCCACAATGTCTAGTAGCTTTCCATAGTCTCTATAAACTACTGTCTTTCACAACTATACTTCCCAGAAAGCTCTGTCATATATACTAATATGTTCCCAAGACTACATTCCACTATTACCAATTAACGTAACAGCTTACAGACATCTAATAGTTCACCAATAAATAGACAAAATGTCAGATTCACTACACAAGAATTCTGGAACTATCCAATGACAAATAATTACATCATATTTCTGGAATGACCAGTACATGAATAAATAGGAATACATTATTTAAATCACAACAGTTAATGTATGGATTCATTTGTCCATTCTGTGTTTTAGGATGGGGCGGCATGGTGGCGCGGTGGTTAGCGCTGCTTCCTCACAGCTCCAGGGTCCTGGGTTCGATTCCGGACTCAGGGGTCTGTCTGTGTGGAGTTTGCATGTTCTCCCCGTGTTCGCGTGGGTTTCCTCCGGGTACTCCGGTTTCCTCCCACAGTCCAAAGACATGCCGAATAGGTGGATTGGCCTAAATTGCCCCTTAGTTGCTCTGCAATGGACTGGCGTCCTGTCCAGGGTGTAGTCTTGCCTTGCGCCCTGTTTCTGCCGGGTTAGGCTCCGGCTCACCGCGACCCTCTATAGGGTTAAGCGGTTACAGATAAGGGGTGGATGGATGGATGGATTTTAGGATAAGAAAGCCCTTTCAGGGTTTATTTCTCAAGATCTAGCTTTGCAAGCCATTGTGACCAAAGAACCAGTAATGAAAAATGTATAAAAAGTAAATCATTAAAGCAGACACTTACACACTTGTTTTCTGCTCATTCCATCAGTGAAGCAGCACTACTGTCAGCTAGAAACCTATAAAGAGCACGAGCATGCTAAATAAATCACGTTAACTGTTACATTTTAATTTCGGTAACGGTAGGCGATTTCTTGATATTGTATATTCATCATTATGGATCATTCAGATTAAAACAGAAAAAAAATGCATTTCTTAATGTGAAATCAAAAGATTATTTAGAAATCCATTATTTGCATTATATATTTGTCACCAAGCAGAGATGGATATCATCAAGTACTGTATCATTAAATGGTAGTCTGAGGCTGAGCTGTGCTAATGATTTAAAAGTTTAAGGCTTTTGGCTGGTTTCATAGATCCGGATTAGCATTAATCTTGGACCACTTTACCTACAGGTTAACCTGTGGGGTAACATTAGGTAGTTCATGATTAATGCTAATCAGAGTCTGTGGAAGTAGACTCAACATATACCGATTCTGTACGGAGTCTGTATTTCTTAGGATATACAGACAAGAATCCCTATTGGAGCATGTATGGCATGCTATTCATTTGTTTTATAATAACAAAGTATTAATAATGTGTTATTAGTGATGAAAAATACTTAGAACATGCTATTTTTTTAATACAATGTATCACACTCTGGTCTCACAACCCTCCAAATATACAACACAACGGATCCTTATTTAAGATGATTAAATCACTCGTGCTACATAGCCCAATTTATACCCCGTACACCAATATACACACACCAACAATAACACACTACATACAACATAAAACACGAAATACGCACAGGGGTGGGACACCCCACCACAGAGCCAAAATATTATGTGCTGTGCCAAAGCTGCGTAATGTCCCCTAGGTTGTCTCATGCAAAGTTAAAATGAAACAACCATAAAAACCTTGCCAACATTTGTAGCATGAAAAGCTTTACAAAGAATGAGCAGGGTATTGTATGGTTTGTCCAATTGAGATGTTGTACCATAATGGTTTCCAACAGAGAAAAGTAACAGTTATCTGAATGTGTCTGCTGCATGTCAAATTTCACTGGGACTGTAACCAACTGAAATTAGAAATGACCAGATTAATTTACAGAGACACACACTAAACAGACTTCTTTCTTTCTTAGGCATCTGTGAAAACAAAAATGTGGGGGGAACTTCCCTACCCAGTATTAATCCTGTTAGAGCTCAGATCCCACAAAAGGTGTCTCTCCAATTCAAATGTATAGTGGCTGCATGACGGAACTGAGAAGCATAGAGACTACACTACAAGTTCAACAGATTCTCATAACCCAAAAGCTTGGGTATGGCTTAAACCAGAAAATCATTCAGACTTGTGTGTAGTTCTGTGTCTGTGTGAGTTCTGTTTTAACCAGTGGAGAGATAATCACCAATGTGCATTTCTCACCACCAATTAAAGGAAAATACTTTCACACACACCCCCCAAGAAGAATGCAGTTTATTGTCTTAATAAAGACCTGGGATGCTTGGGGTACTGTATATACAAGAATGATGGACTGATGAAGGAATTAGCCGAAATATTTGTCTATGGGACTAATACAGTTGTTTCTCATAGTTTTGCCTCACAATTTATTATTGTGTGTTTGAAGCTATGGATGTATGAAAGACCAAACAGGAATTTGCATAAATAGTACCAAAAAGGGTATTACTGTGCTAATATCTTTTTCAAAGACAAAATTTGAAAAAATGTGACCAATATTTAGTAAGATCAAAATTTAAAACCCATTGCACTGCCTGTCTGAAAGATTTTATACATGTCGCCGTAAGACATGGAAATAACATAAAGCATCGAAAGGATCATAAAGCAGCTCTGTAGTTTTTTTATTGAATCCACCCATAGAAAATACACCATTTAGCAAAAGTGCTGCACAACAAGATACATTAAAGCTGAGAAAATGAAAGAAATTTAAAGAACCCAAACTATAAAATCCTTAAGCTTGAGATCAATGTTTTCTATCTTTAGTCGAGTACAATATTATATATAACTTATAAAAGAAGCAATCAAATATATTGAATCTTTTTCTATGTTATAATGTTAACAATTATTCATCTCCACTTAGAATGTATACATCACAGAATGCAAAACTGGCAATCCCCTTCCTCACACTAGCCCCTTCAATCTGTGTGCTTACAGAGGAGCCTCAGGGTGAAGTCTGTTACAATGCTTTTGCTTGAGAGCCCCAGAAAACCTTCTAGTGGCGGTTCCATTAAATAACCTACAAAAGAAACAATAGCAATAATGGCTTTCAGTCGAGCACTTCAATCACACAATATAGAACTCAATTGTCAACATACACACAGCACACAGTTTATTATTTGTGCTGCTAAAACAGAGCAATGAACAATGACTGGTTTCTGCCACGTGGAAAAAAGCTAAAGTTCTCTATTGACAAAATACTATTGTCTTCCTAATAATATAGATATAAAACTCCTGTAGGAATCCTGGTACTGTTATACAGTAGTCTTTTCATGTCTCACACACAGCATAGTATGTCACATAGTTAACCATGAACATGTTTTATAACAAGAGTATAATACCTAGCAGTCTGATTGTTTATTTATTGATCCAGCAGAGACTAACCTAGATGTCAAATGTCATTGTTCCTGCCAGTTGTGTTTGAATGAGACACTATAAGGCACTGTGTATTGCCCCAGGCAACGCAGCAAGTCAGTGTCTGAGCTGGGATTTGCCACCACACTTGGCCCATGCCATAGGCCACAATGCTATGCTGGAAATGAAAATACTGTAGATACCTCGTCACATCCTCATTTTTAAATGAAAGTAATCTTTTGATTTATGAAAGGTTTTATTTTTAAAACTGTGTTATCGATAGTGCCATGATGCAGAGTTCTGGGTGGAGAATGTGCACAATTGAAAGCCCCAATTGCTGTTAAATAAATGAGTCACTTTTCTTGAATAGCAAAAATAAGTATTGTTCATGGTGTGGCAGGGTGTCCTGCCCCTGTGTGTATTGTGTGTTTGATGTTGTATGTGGTGTGTTATTGTTGGTGTAGCTATATTGGAGCACGGGGTATAAATGGGGCTATGTAGCAGAGGTGATTTAAAATGTATAGGCACGGGGATTGCACAATCATTTCACGTGCAGATTAAAGTGGGTATTTGTATGTGGGCACAGGGAGTGCACAAAGTAGACCACATGCAGACTGTGCTGATATTCAATTGAATGATTGATTAACAATCGAGTCTTGGTACAGCTGCATAAAAGAGTCAGTGTTTCACACACATGGGTTTGGTATGTTCAGGGTGAAAGGACGGGAGAGAGAAGAAAAGTAAGATCTAAAAACAAAAGCAATTGCTACTCATGCTAACATGTCTGTCTGTCTGTCTGTTTTGGCCGTCTTGCCTTTTGTTTTGTTCAGTGTTTTATGTTTTGTTTAAACTTTTATTTATAATAAACCGCGCGACAGCACATTCATTCATACCTCAGTGCTGTCTCCTCCCTGGTCTGACGTGACCACAAGTCATCCAGGTCAGACATGGGTAAGAAAATATTGTTGACATTTACATGTAAGAAGAACTGTCAGACTGTTGTGTAACCATATACAATAACACCTGTTTCTTTAACATACCACTGAAGAAGAGACTTTGGAAGTGGACATTTAAAGTTATTTACATATCAGAGGAGTCTGACAAGTAGACCGTACCAATATGAAAGTTTGATGCTTCGCTCCATTTCGGATGGCAAAATTAAATCTTAATTGGCACGGAACGGCGACCTGAAGTAGAAACACACAAGTGACACAAATGACAGGTTTATTGGATTTAAACTTGTCCTCTGTTTTTGGGGAGGGGAAATGTCTTCATGCAATAGGTGGCCAATATGATGTTATCGGGCAACCTCTACAGCTCAGGGGCTATGCGTGCACATACAGGGCCAAAGCCATCTTAGGTCTGTGCTCAAGTATAAATGGGGCAACTGAAATGATAAGAATCTTTTAATGTGATCGACTCTGAGCCAGCTCAGGTCCGAGTTGTAAGTGTAAATGCACAAAGAAAAGGGCTTGTTACCAGGAGGTCCCCGGTTCAAATCCCACCTCAGCCACTGACTCATTGTGTGACCCTGAGCAAGTCACTTAACCTCCTTGTGCTGTCTTTCGGGTGAAACGTAATTGTAAGTGACTCTGCAGCTGATGCATAGTTCACACACCATAGTCTCTGTAAGTCGCCTTGGATAAAGGCGTCTGATAAATAAACAAATAATGTTTATATACAGCCTTCAAAAGTAGTGCTTTGTGAATTGGAACACATATTTGCAAGTACATGTTATCTTGAGTTATCACAGCCTTATAAGTAAATGGCTCAAATAGTAGAGTTTTGTTTGTTAACTTCAGTACTGCAGTGATTACTGTACAGAGCAATGGCCTGTTAGCCTTTCAAGAACTTCAAAAATGTTTGTCAGCAGGAACGACGACACTTGCATTAACATAGTTTTTAATGAAAAAAAAAGAGGTCAAAATAGTTTCATTTTGATAACAAACTTTCACAAAGCCGTGACTCAGGTGGCAAGATTACTATTTGATGCAGTTATTTAAATACAAGCTTATCTTTAAAAAATGCCTGGAGTTTCATATTCCTCCTCCACTCTCCCACTGCCTTTGCAGCTATGTTGAGTGGGGGAGTGGATACTGCTGTCACAGACTCAACTCAAAGTGTGAACTAATACATATTACTTTACATTTGAAATCAGAGCTGTTGACTCGTTGTAATAAAACATTTTTAAATAAGAATTAACTAAAGTGGTATTAAAAAGTATATATCTTTCTATACAGAAGTCCACAAAAAATCTTCCACTGCAAAATTGAAAACTGTATTTTTTTATTGATCTCCGATGTTCTCTATTTCCCAGCTCAATCTTCCTAATAGAAACATAGCATAGTGTCATGGTTTTAAATCTCTCCTCTGCACTCACTGTATGATCATTTATTATTCCGAGGTACTGCCTTCACAGGGCCTGCGGCACCTAGAGTACGTAAACCTGGTAATTAGGCGCAGTTGACCGTTTAATGAGGTGAGAACCAAATAGATTATAATGGCAGGAGTCTGTTGCTTACTGCCTGGCTGACTCCTGGCAAGAAGTGGGCGATGACAGTCACTGACCTGCAGGAGATCTTCAGCCTTTCTAAATCTAGTATGAATCACTCAAGACTGAATTTGGAATTATACAGCAAGGACAGTTTACGTGTTTTCAGGGTATTGGCGCAGCAAAAGTAAATCAGCCAAAAGCACCATTTCACTTTTAATTTGTAATTTCCAACATTCTTAGGTGAAATGTAGAAAGAAAAGTCAATACCTGTCATACAGTAAGAGAAATAAGTCGCCAAGTAAGGTAAAAATATCTTTCTCCTTTTTCTCCTGTTTTTTTTGCAGTTTTTTGAAGACCCTAGGCAATTTTATCCATACATATGTACATTACAGGACATCCGACTTTTATGACAATTAACTTGTTTTGTCAGCATGGAAATATACTAGGGAACACATTTATTTTGACGTCTATCATTTATATTAAACATTTTATTGATATTTTAAAATGGACTGGTTCCACTCATCGCATGCAAGAAGACCCCAGGAAGCTATATCCACACATATTATTATTATTATTATTATTATTATTATTATTATTTGTTTCTTAGCAGACGCCCTTATCCAGGGCGACTTACAATTGTTACAAGATATCACATTATTTTTTACATACAATTACATTATTTTTTACACATTATTTTTACATACAATTACCCATTTGTACAGTTGCGTTTTTATTGGAGCAATCTAGGTAAAGTACCTTGCTCAAGGGTACAGCAGCAGTGTCCCCCACCTGGGATTGAACCCACAACCATTCAGTCAAGAGTCCAGAGCCCTAACCACTATTCCACACTGCTGCCCCAGTTATAAGACAGGACATCCATATTTAATGACAATGAACTTGTTTTGTCAACATGAAAATATACTAGGGAACGCAATTATTGTGACGCCTATATCATTTATTTTAAATTATTTATTTCTGTTTTAAAATGGAACATTTGCCTGCAAAAAATATATATTTTTTAATATAATATAAATGTAAAAAAAAGGTCTAGCATGCGTGGGATTTTAAACTATAACCTTCAGTTTGCAAGCATGTTGTGTTATACTGTCAGTGCTACAGGATTAGTTGAGAAAACTTGCAGTATTTTGAAAGATGAAGTCAGCTAGCTGAGAATCCTTGGGACAATACATTTTGGAAATTTTTTTTCAAGTCATCTCATCAAATTTTGGTTTCCTGTCAGTGTAATGCTCATTCTAGTCCCTATTGGCGCAAGGAAGTACGGTTTCCTCTCGATACTGGTTGATGAGAGTAACGCTATTTGTGGTCCCCACTGGACAAAAAGGAAACTTAATTTCTAAGAATTAGCTATGCTGAAGGATAGCCTATATATCTGGTAAAAGTAAAACATAAATAATACATTAATAAATATTGAAATAAATGACTACATAAATCAACACATAGAGATTTTTTTTCTTTATCTTTTTTTCTTTATCTATCTTGATATTTATTCCCCTTCAGCAAAACTGTAGCATGTCTGCCTTTAGTGCTGGGGGTCAGCAGTTCAAATCCAGACCACAATGAAGGTAAAAAAAAAAAGTGGCGCCCAGCTAGTGGTACAACAGGATGTGTAGTCTCATTGCTGAGTTCAGATATATGCTGCTCTACGCTCGAGGACAAGCTTTCGCTAAGCAGGGGAAATATGTAATGAATGACCCCTACTGGCTGAATAGGCACATTGCATGTGTGCATAAAAGACATGACTACAAACCCCACTAGGGGGATTCTCCTTTAGCGAAACTGTAGTGTGTCTGCCTTTAGTGCCAACGATTGGCGGCTCGAATCCTGTAAAAAGCGTTACAGTACCATGTTGATTGTTAGCCAATTTAATAAAAAAACACATGATACTTCTACATAGGAGTGTGCTCAATTTTTTGTCTACTAACTGCAGGTCCCTCGTAGTCCACAAAAATATATATTAAAAAAACACCTGCACATTGCTGTGTAGTCAAATCACGGTTGCCAACCTCCTCATTTTGTTTTTACTGACATACCAATTTACAGTGGCCTTTTTTTTAATGATATTATTGTTTTACTGACATCATTTAAAAAACAAATAGAAACAATAAATAAAAATACATTATAAAATAGTCTAGTTTTGTGTACTTACATTTCTTTAGGTTTCTTATTTACTTCTTATGGTCATACATGGACACATTTGCAGACTGGATCGTTGGTCTGAAGCTGGTGCTGTTTTTAACAGCAGTCTTGATAGTCAGAATTCCATTCAGAATGTCTGTAGACAATTGATTTCTTCTGTCTGTTTTTACAAGGTTCATCTGAGAAAAAAAAAACGTGTTCTAATTCTGCAGTACTGTGTGGCAAAGTCAACATATTAATGGCAACCTTGGCAAGTGTAGGAAACATGGCTCTCCGCTAGGTGTAGACAAGAGCGCAGTTTTGTGTCAGTTTTCATCAGCTGCCAGATCATGTGTAAGATCCGTCAAGTCAGTCAGTCACTTGTTATTGCATAAATTCCATCTAGGCTATCCAGCATATTTCCAATTACAAAAAAGCATTGCAAGTTCGGCCAATTGAGCGCCGCCCCCTGGAAGTTCCCGTCCACGGTCGGCTGTGGAACAGCCTGGACTCGAAATCGCGGCGTCCAGGCTATAGAGCGCATCCTGCACTCTAGCGAGTGCTTTTACTGGATGCGCCACTCGGGAGCCCCCAAAATACCATATTTATTTTGATTCAAAATAACGGACATGTTTTATTTATTTACATTTTAGTGTTAAAATGTGACTTTTTTTACTGACTGGCCTTAATGGACAAAGCCAAATGCAGTTTAACGTGGCTTACTTCTTTTCTCAATCGCCAATTTTGTAAATATATTTCCAATGCCCCCTTTGCCGTTTGCATTCTTCTTCTTCCCGTTTCTTGTGTTTATGCTTTGCTGCCCCTGAAAGAGACATCGTTTGCTGTATTCAAGCAAAATCAAACTTACCGACCTGGAATTTTCTTGTGTTGCCGCATGAAAGTGAGCAAGACAGTAAGTTCCGGGTCAGCCAGTTTGATTTTGTCTGAACACAAGTGAGATACACTGCCTCGGTTTTAATGTCAGCGAGTGAAGTTCTTCCAGTTTGTGCGCAATTAAGTAACTGTTTAAAAATAATATATATATAATTCGTTTTGGCCCCCCCCATGACTTTGGGCCCTAGACAGGTGCCTAGTTTGCCTATGCATTAATCCGGCCCTGACCACAGAGAATATGCAGTGAAAGTGCCAAGGCTAAAACGTGGGGTTATTATTTTGGTGCCATGAATTATGACCCCTGATTCTCTGTAGTTTCAAATAAAACAAACAATTTTGAGAATTCAACATCGTCTCCCTGAGTACTACTTCCTAAACATGAAAACGTTACAATATACTAAATGAACGGATCAAGCTTATTATGATCGTTTTCAAAATCAGATAAAAGCTTTCAATACAATCAGGATAATACATAATCATTATTTACAAAATCTTGTTCAACTCGTTACTTGTTAAAAACGGTATCTTTACTGCTATACTACTTGCAAATGTTGTCAAATGGAAGGGCAAACTTTGTGACTTGAAAGCTAGGGTGTCTGCATTTGGAAGCACGTCTTCGGTTCACACAGGGTTTATATTGCAAACTTTAAAAAAAATATATATATATTTATGTGTAACAAACACATTTTTAATGTGAAAAAATGTAGTTGATATGAATGACACTTTCATTGAACATACATACTTTTGCACACATAACTTTAACATGCAATTTTGTTATTATATTTTTCTGTGTTTTGGAAGACTTTGATATTATCGATATTGAAATACATGCATGATATCGATATACAATTTTCATATCATTGCCCACCCGTAATATATATACATTTGAACCCTAACTAGTCATACTTTCACTCCAACTACGTAACAGCTATGCTACACAGATTCACATCTTAACCCTTTTAACAGACTAGGCTACTATTTTAATTGACCCTATGTTTTTCAGGCACAATAAAAGCGAATCGAACTTGGATCAAAAACACAAGCCAAGTTAGAAGAAACAGTTGGGGCAACCTTGGCCCCCATCGGTTTTACAGTTGTGCCTATTTGCTTTGTACTGGGCAAGGTTGCCCCAATGGTTTCTAGAAACTTGGCTTGTGTTTTTGATATCTCCACTTTAAATGGCTAGGCATTAACTTGGCATTTTTTCACATTTCCAATGTGTTTTTGTTTCAGATTATAATCATACACTGAATCGGAGAGTAATGTTAACATAAACCTAGTGCTACAGTAACAAACTGATGTGCAAAACGTTCTTCTGAAGGTACAACAATATAAAGCAGCTCCCCCTTTCTGTTTGTGTGCACCTTATAAGTCCTTGTCTTTGTTGAAAAGTCCCTTTCCAGATAGCAATCCACTGAACACAACATGAACAATGACTGCTGACACTAGCTTGTAAAGAATGTACTGTACATGATTTATAACAAGAATGTGCAGGTTCGTCGACCAAGGACAAGCTAAGAACTGATGCTTTCCAATTGTTGTGAGAAATGTGAGCCTCCACAGAGATTCAATACAGTGGAAATATCCTGGATTTTGTTAATACCAAAAGAATGTAAACTCCCTGATTCTTAATTTTTCATTTTGCTTTAATCCCTGGTGACAGTACAGTGTGGTTTATACTGTGTGATTCTCTGCCCCTAGGTGTTTATCGACTACATGTTTTACTGTCCCAGTACTACAAGCGAATTAAAAATTAGCTGCTTTGAACAGTAATTTCAAATGTTGTGCTCTTGTGGTCATCAGGGCAGCATGGGATGCTTGGTAGGAATAATATAAAACGTTTAAAGGCTGACATCAAAAGGCTTAAATATGCTGTGTTGTACACTAAAAAATAATGAATTGATCTATGTTTCTAATAAGTTTCTGTAGTTGCACGTACTTTATATTCACTCTCCCTTTTTAAAAAGTTTGTTTGCATTCCCCAAAGTTAGTTTTAACTTATACTTGAAACCATCTTACCACCTGCTGTGACTTTTTTTGTTGAAATACTTTATAATCTGTTATATTATGCTGGTAATGTGTTTATTATATTATAGATACGAAAATATATATTTTGGGGGACACCGTCAGTGGTTCACGTGAACACAGGTTTAGTAAATAACAAGAGCCAATTACAATATATTATTTAATATAATTGAAGCCACAAATCTGAAACATGCAAATGGCTTACATTAGGTGTTTCCAGGCTGAGTCCATAGCGGCTTCTAATTAGTGTTACTAATACTTCTCATGTATGCAGCAATGTCACCGATTAACTACAAAAGACCACAATCAGTCTTCCTAAGTCAAAAATATTCCCATATGGTTAATTCTTCAGAATGCCAAAAACAAGTCATTGTATCAACTGTAAGACAGCAGGGAGGGGGTTAAATGCTCCCTGGAAGAAAACATGTGCGAAAGGCACATTTGTTTAGTTTAATTGTATTTGTTATTGTTTAATTGTGTTTTGCTTTATTGTTGGATTGTGTTACTTTGTTGTTTAATTTAATTTGTTAATTGTTTTATTAATTATCCCCTGCACCTGGTAGCTATTGTTAAATTAAATGGGTATAAAAGAGGGACAGTCAGATTGCTCATGGCTTGTGGATGCTGAGTAGAAGGAGGCAGATGAGGTGCTCTGCTTCCGAGCAGTTGAGTGGTAAAGAGTGTGCAAGTTAAACCTGTTTGATTTTGTTTGTGGTGTTGTGTTTGGTGGGGAAACGGCTTAGCCGTCCCACTTATAGTCAGGGTGTTCCAGAAAGTTTAGTTAGTGCTTGTAAAGAGCTAGGTGTTTGTTTTGTGTTTGTTTTTTGTGAATTAAAAATAGTGCGTCAGCGCTTGGGGGGAAAAAAAAATCCATTCCTGTGTGTTGGGTCGTGGTTTTAAAGGGGCAACGAACCCGTGTGGCAGCAGTCTTATCACACAACCTAACTAGTTACTTAGCTGATATTTTTGTTTTGGTTCAATTTCAAATCATTTTGTCAATTAGCATTTTTAAAAAGAAATAGAGAACCTGCATTACTTCCCTGATCATAGGTACTATTCAAACAAACTTTGGAAAGGCTTTTGGAATGTTATCACAGGTTTTTGACGCCGTTGCTAACGTAGTAGTGTGCTTTGGGTATGTCTACTAGTATCTGAAGGTTGAATTGTATAGCACCATAAGAAAAGAATAATTTAGGTGACATATCAGCGTGACATTTTTTTAAAAAGTTGTTTGTTTCTAGTTTAGTAACACCATTGTACAATTAAACATATGGTCCTGACTCAAGTGAACCAACATTTCGGCGAATTATAGTACACAATAGTGTTTTGACAAAACAGTTTGGGTTTACTAATTTTAGGCATTCTACAATTTCAAATGACAGCAAAAACTCATACAAGTTTTGTAAAAGATGCACATCTATAGGTTCAATAGGGTTTAACTACTAAATACAAACCAAAAAGCTAAATAAAAAGGGCCCCACTTTCACAGAGAAGCCAGGAAATTACTCTTTACATTCATTGCTAGCATTCAGGAATGCATGTAGGAAATGGATCACCAATTTACTGCAATTACTTATCGCATTTGCAACTGTGGATAACATGCCTTTGTTTTTGGGTAAATGTGTTCTACTTGCCGGGTATTCTTTTAGATTTATTATCTACCAATAGTTTATAGCTGAGTTTAAGCACCTTGGTCAATGCCAAATGTATCAATATATCCTGTCATGTAATATTAGACATTAATAACAAATGTTAACAGATCTGTACAGAATAAAAATTGTACTGTACACAACTGTGAGCTTGAGGCAAGTCTGCAGAAAAAATATGATTTTAACAACATAGCACCAACACTATTATTATTATTATTTATTTTTTAGCAGACTACCACTACTAGTGCTGGTGTTTTTCATTAGGGCTATACTGTATTAACATCGCTAAAGACTGTAAAAATAGACTCCCAGGAACCATAATTAAAGCATCTAAAAGATTAGTAAAATATATTGGAAGCAAGGTTAATCCCAGAGAAGTATGGTAAAGCATGATAAACTCTAAATTAGTGTCAAAAGCACAGTAACTGGAAATCATTTATGGAATTCGAATAAGTAAACAGCTGCTTTTCATTTTTAGTTTTTCGACTTGACAACCTCTTATGTGCCTGAACTACATTGCTGTCATCTTTACAGACCTCGTCAGCTAACTTGGCCAGTGCTGTGGCTGTTTTCCATCAAGTAAAATCAATTTCTTTCAGGAGATTTTTCAGCTGCAGCTGGTTCACTGCTGTCAGGGACTGCCATCACTGCTGCATGTCTTGATTCATGAACTGTTCCCTTGAGCAGCTTGAGGAGTCATACCTGGCGAGTGGCATTTATACACAAGCATTGCATTCTACATTCTGTCTCCATGTATCTGTCTGCTTAATGTGCAGTATTGGACCTTGTCCAGAAACATTGAAGAACAACAGCTGGTCCCAATTATCCTAACTACAATATGCACAAATGGCCAGCTTTCTATGGCTCCGTAGTCTAGTGAATAAGTTATTTAATAATTTAACAAATATGCATGTGGTTTACTTAGCCATATGTTTCTGTTTAGTCAGATCTGTAGTGTTGCATTCTTTGTAAAGGTTATTTTTTTTCTCATAAACAAACTATCATTATAATCTTAATTAGAGTGCCATTGTTTGATTAAGATATTTTTTACTTATGCCGTGTTGTTTGGCTTTTTTTCATTGTTTTCTTTAGCCTTTGTTTTAATTGTAACTGGCCTGCTGCCATTACCTGTAAGATTAAAAACATCAGTGGAACAAAAGTGTACTCTTTTTCTTTGGGTTTAATGAAGAATATGTTTGTAAAAAGGATTATCCCTGTTGGATAGCCAGCCAGTTGTCTCAATAAAATATGAATTTCTTTTCAATGTAAATGAGGATGTGTTTGCAAAAGGAATGGGTTTATAGGTGTAGCAAAGGGGTTGCAACTGATCTGAAAAAATATTTAGCTTTAAAAATCATGAAACAACAATATAATTTAGAATACATTCAGCTTGTTACCATAAACATTTTAACTCTTTTAAACTGAAGACTTCTGTAGAGGTCTGTGGTGGGGTGACCCGCCCCTGTGCGTATTTTATGTTTATATGTATGTATGTAGTGGTGCACGGAGTGTGGGTTATGTAGCATGGGTGATTTAAAATGTATATTTGTATTTAGGCACCGGCATTGCACAATCACTTCACATGCAGATTAAAGTGGGTATTTGTATGGGGGCACGGGGAGTGCACAAATAGTTCACGTGCAGACTGTGCCTGCTCAAATTAAATGATTTAACAAACAATCGAGTCAGGCACAGCTGCATAAAAGAGGAACACATCTTTCACTCAGGGCTGATGTGTTCAGGGAGAAGGAATGGGAGAGAGAAGGAGAATTAAAAACAAATAATAACAATTAATACTAATGCTGGTTCTAGACCAGCCCACTACTTGTTAAAGGTCAGTGTTTGTTAGTCTGTTTGTTTCGGCCATTGTGCCTTTTGTTTTGTTCAGTGTTTTGTGTTTAAATCTTTTTATTTATAATAAACTGGTGCAATAGCACATTTCTCTCACCAAAACTGTTGTCTGTCTTTTTCCTGGCCTGACGTCACCACACGAGCCATCGTGTCACATGGTCACAGAAAGCTACTAAATCAAAACTGCAGACCATTTTTGCAGTACAGGAAATCTTGTGTAGACCTGTTTTAATAATAACGAATATGAAAAATGTGAAAATAATGTGCAGGCACCATCATTTTAAAGTAAAGTGAAAAATATAAGACACAAAGAAGTGGATAAAAAAATCTAACAGACATGCCTGCATCTAGTCAGAGACAGAAGACTACCCTGATCAAATAATCTTTAATAGCAAATAAATTGTTCTCTCTTAGAGGATAATAATAGCACATCAGAGCAGCTACTATGGTTGAAAACTATGTTATGTTCTTGAAAGGTGGATCCGCCCCTAATCACATACGCAATCAGAATGTTCCTATAAAGAGCCCTTTCCCCATGCCTCCTGGCCGTTGTTTGTCTAGTATCGTGAGTTCGACTTTTCCAATTGTACAGGGCATGACATCCATTTCAAACTTCACATTTTCCATTCTACTGTGTCCTTCATCAGCAGTCCGGTATCCCAGCGATTATCAGTCCAGCCACTCCATGGCGAACATTCTCTTTCTAATAAAGCAGCAGTCATAAAGGTCTGTTTTCGGTTCTCCCTGATCTGTTTTATTTTACATGTGTTTATTTGTTTACATGGGTTCTTTGTGCTGTCTCTTTTTGCATTGCATATTGTTACACAGCACTGCAGACCCCCACTTGAGTTTTCCTTTTCAGCCTTCCGTGCTTCCCTATGCGTCACCGGGCTTCACTTGCGTCGGTGTGTTTCTCTGTGCTTTGGTTGTGAAAAAAAACAAAAACACACCCAATTGATAGAAGTGGTTGGCCTGGCCTGTCTTAATGTATTTGATTATTTGTTTACATTGTTTCTTTTTCTGTGCTTTGGGTCCGAGACATTTTTATAGGAGCAGTTCCTCTGGTTGTTTATATGTGGTTATTTTGTGAGCTCTGCCTTACCTCTCTCTGCTTCTCTGTATCTGCGTATGTTATATTGTAGGCTCTGCCTTACCTCTCTTGGCTTCTCTGTATCTGCGTATGTTATATTGTAGGCTCTGCCTTACCTCTCTCTGCTTCTCTGTATCTGCGTATGTTATATTGTAGGCTCTGCCTTACCTCTCTCTGCTTCTCTGTATCTGCGTATGTTATATTGTAGGCTCTGCCTTACCTCTCTCGGCTTCAAGCATCCAGAGGTTCAACAGTCCTATTGTGACATTTATGGAACTTTGCCATTACCGTTGGATTAGGTGCATGATTGTTACATAATTATACGATTTTAAACCATCAAAAATGAAACTTGCCAAACCTCTGGAACTGCCAAATAAAAAGAAACACAAATCTCAATAGAAGGAAAAGACTACAAAAAAAGAGCATCTAAAAAAACTGCAATAAGCACACAGTATTTACCTTTCGAGAGTATGGGAGTGTCTACTGAGCTATGTAACCAAACTGGTCATGTGATACGAAAAGGCGGCCCTAAGTCTGCTTTGCGTTCATATCTATGTAAAGGCTGGCCCTGGGCTGCCTTTTTTTGTGGAGCGTTCACATATGAGAAAAGACGGCCTAAATGACTAACTAATGAGAGACTGAAAGTAAACTTTTTTTTTTTTAATTTCTTTTAAAAAATGATTTGCTTGTTCAAATTGTACTGTGTTGTTTTATCACAGGATAATAGGAATTTGAAGCACAATGAAAGTGAATGGCAGCGAGATTCCGCTGCTCATATAATAGCCAGTACAGCAGTAAAGTAAAGCTCAGATGCACTAGTCTCTATTCAGAAGGGGTTCATCATATAGGATTAGCTGAGGGTGGATTTTGTTAGTCTGGCTGCAATGGTCATTGGGTGTGTTCCTTGTAGATGAATCATAAATGAGAAAGCATCCAAACATTACAAGACCCAAAGCAACTTATGTTATTTACAATCCTTTAAGCAGCTGGTGACATTTGCAGTGTTCTCTTCTTCTGGCAATGGCTGAGAATGTGCTGCAATAAACTTGCATGAATCATGCATCTTGTCAGAACAAGCGTCCTGATAGAGCAATGATCACAACTACTTTAAAACACCCGTCTTTCTAATTTAGTAGTGTATACCTCTTTGTAGTTGTTACACAGTGACCCTAGTATAGAAATGATATATATGTTTTATAGCTAATTGTGATCATTTGGATGTATAGAAATAACAGTGTGGTATAGCAAGTGAAAAGAAATCCCAGACGAGTTGGAATAATTCATGATCTCTGCAGTAAAAATGAAATAATGCCCCTTAAACAGTGTTTTAGACTGCAGACTAGTGTTAGTATCCGGCCTTCGTAATCAGGCACATCTGCAATGTAGACATTGAACAGCCTCCTAAGCTATACCAGGCCTCCTAAGCTATACTTCCTGTTCAGTTGATTAACAGACTTGTAGATACATTCTTTTAAGATGTAATACATGTTTGAAAGGGAGAAACACTGTCTGCTTTGTCATCAGAATCTTGTTGCAACAAAAAAAGAGATTCCTAAAATGATTACAAAACATTTATTTATATATATATATATATATATATATATATATATATATATATAGTTAACAACACTACTGCAATAGAGATGGATTGTTTGTATATCCATGTTAAAAAATACACAAGAAAAAAGCAGCTAAAAATACACTTTCACAATTGCCCCCATAGACACAGAACATGTTGTTGAACGTTTGTCTATTTAATTAGTTTAGCTGAATTTTCTAACATGTTTAGTATCTATTAAAACACAACAACACATACACTTCTCAAAAAATGTCAAGGGAGCAAACATTAAATATAGCAAAAACAAAAACACCATGAACATGCAGTCAAAAAATGTATTAAGGCATTGATTCTAGTTGTTAATTGTGTTTTGGACTAATTCAAGTTTCAAGTAATTGTCTAATACACTTTTTGCCATGGATTATTAAACTGTTGAACCACAGGTTTTCACCATCAACAAATCACATGCATTGAGTTTAATGTTAGCTATGCTCACAGCTTTAGCTGGACTGGCAGCCACAGCAGGAAAGTGTTTTGCTCTCCTAGTTCATCTTAAGGTAAAGGCTGCATTATGTGCCTTCTGGGACAGGATCTCCACTTGGGTGATGAAGGGTGAGAAAAGGTCAGGCCTACTCTTACTTGATATTTTTGCCTGCCATTCTGCTGTTTCCAGAATCAAACTCGATTTTTTTAACATGGTTCTGCACTTTCTAACTGCATTGGTTTGATTGATTGCAGTCATGTGGAACACTGACTACCTGCATCTTAAAAGGAAAAAAAAATAAATGTTTCCATTCACTGATTATGCATGTGGCATGACGTGCCAGTAATCTCAGACCGGAAGCCAGTTACAGTTGCTATGGTTATACTGTAATTCTGCTAATTCAATCTTCCCAAATAATCATGAAATAGCAACATAAACACAGTGGACTCCTCTTCAATCCTCAAGCATTTTCAAGCATTACAACAAGTAACATTGAGTAAACAAGATGGGCTAAATAGTAGCATATTTACAATAGGACAGTTTGGGACAGTTCAGGCTTTTCAACTTACACCCCAATGCACTCTGATAAGTAGTCCTGCTATAAAAGATACCTGAGCCAGGTAAAATGTACTAGAATGCATTGTGGTATGAGCTGAAAGGCATGAACTGTCCCAAACTGTCCTAGTGTACATGGAGTCATATGGTAACCCTACCTTCATCATATATATATATAATTTTATAGTTGCCATTTCTAAATTCATTCCACTTCATGATATGTCTCTGCTGGTATAATTATTCCACTGCCTACACATTTGCTTTTTATGTGTTTATTTTCCCTGTACCAGGGTCTGACGGAAACAAGGAATATGATATGTTATCACAATTAAATAAATCCTTAACCTATGCTTTATGTAAATGATATTCATATGGAGGAGGTGGTAATTGGGAAGGGAACTCTAGTCCTGGAGTACCATAATAATAATAATAATAATAATAATAATACATTTCTTATAAGGGACATTAAAGTAATACTTTGCATCAATGGGTAAGTTGGATACTGTACATTCTGACAGAAAATTCCTCTGGAAGATTATTCTATCCAGAATCATTTCAGTTCGGAAGAGGATAGTGTATCAAATGCAGATAATGTAATATATATCTTAAATGAATAATCTTGATTTTCCAAAACCAGTAATGTTGTTGTTTTTTTTTAAATATATATATATATATATATATATATATATTAAAGGTTAGTGTCCATATGTTGAGGGAAAGAATCAAAAAACAATAAAGTGTGTTTTTTAACTTGCAGTTTTTTATTTCAAATTTGTCAGTGATGTGTGTTGCCCCCTATTGCAATACAATCACTGCTGACCCCAATACCAGATGACAATTATAGATGTGGCTTGTGTGCACAATGCAACAGTGCTTTTAAATTACAGTCTTTCAAACATCCACTTACGGGTGAGGTTATTCCTTTTAAGGGTGTCATTAGTTGTAAAACTATGGGTGCGATTTATATGATCTCCTGCCCTTGTGGCAAGGCTTACAATGGTACAACTAAGCTTTCCTTGAAATTTAGAATAGCAGAACACCGAAGCTCAATTCGATGCAGAAATACTATTTATCCTGTTGCTGCACATTTCATTGAAGCTCAACACCCTATCTCCTCTTTACGTTATTGGGGAATTTAAAAAGTTAATTTACCTAGGAGGAGTGGGGATTTGGATAATCTTTTGTTGTGTAGAGAGGCCTTTTGGATTAATTCTTTGAAAACTTTAGTTCCTTATGGTATGAATGTGGAATTTGATTTGAAATGCTTTTTGTAAACAAAATCTGTGTTTCTGTTTCTTTACCCTGATGAAGGTACTTTGTACCGAAACGTTGGTTAATAAAACAAAATGATTTTATTTGAAAGGGATTGCTTTTTGAGTGTGCGGTTTAATTTCTTTTTTTAAAATGTACAAAATGCCTCCGCATTGAATAAGGCCTGGCTAGGTGAATGAACAATCCGATTGAATTGGGACATTCTGAAGATCTACAGGATAAAGTCAATTGGCCACTGTGCAATCCTGCTACAGAAACAAAACAAAGTTATAAAGTATGTAATCTACCAAAGGGGTGATGTGTGCTGCATTATGCTGTTTTTAATGTTTTTTTTGGTGATCAAAATGTCCTTGTGGCAAATGTTGCCTGAATTACATGTAAGCAGTGGAAGTGATAACATATACTGTAAGTGTCTACCACATAGCCCACAAGTTTCATTGCTTGGCAGTGAATGATTTTTCCAGTACAGCATTGCAAAGTGTCCAGCTGACTTTATAAACACCTGGTATAACATTTAAGTTAGGTATCTAAGTCTGCCTAATGTACTCTGGTACCAATCCTGCCTTTAATAGCTTAAAATTATTCTTTTTGATGTGATTGTATTCGTGTGTATTTATTAATATGTGTTTATTCAATTATTTTAAGTATATCATAGTTTGTTATTGTCTGTTATCTGTTTATTGTTAAAAAAACAAATGTGTTTAAAGTTATACTTAAGCAATAACGTAAATGTGTATTGAGTGTACAAGGCAATAACACCCTACAAACAAAGCAGTCAGCTTGAGTTCCCCAAGTATGCTCCATAGCTATTGTAACAAAAAAGTCATCAGTCATTTGGCTCAGCTTCCAGTTGCTGTTGCTCTGATGTCAATGGGAACTTTTGTGACGTTTGTTTATCCAAACTGTACTGTGTCATGTTATGACATTAAAAAGATTTGGAAATTGACAAAATGACAACACTGTTTAGTATTAAGGATTTATCTCATTCTGTACATTAACGTGCACTTAGTATTCCACATACTGCAGTGTGCCGCAGAAGGGTTGTGGAGTTTTGTTTGAAAAATCTTAAGTGCCAGCATATAAATTTTTTTTGTGCCAGGCAGTGTGAAGATATTAGTATTGTGTACAGTTCACTGTCAATCAAACTTATATTTCTTTTCATTACAGGCAAGGGAATAGAGGGCTGAATACGTGAACATGTATATTGGTTCTCTTGATAAACGGTTCCTAAATGTATTGCGATCTCAGGCCAGAATAGATCTAGAATGATCTCAGACTTTTTAACAATGACAGATTACATGAAAGCAATCCTTGGCAGACAGTGATAGTGGAGAACCACATCCAATAAACTTTCTGTAACACAGGGATATGGATGAACTTCAGAGAATATGAATAATTGGCGTAATAAAATTAGTCTTCAGAAATTAAATAAATACAGTCAGTTACATTAAAATTAAATTGACCTGGCAAAGACATGACTGAAATATGTGGTACAAGTTGAAGATAATAAGCCAATCCACAATTCATTAAATGTACCAAATTGCAATATACTACTGTTAATAAATGTATGTAAGGCTGATAAAGAGCAGCAGCATTAGATGCAGGATAAATAGAGCATACTTAGCCACAGAATAGCAGTGTAATAACTGGGCAACTAGATGTGGTTTCTGATTCTACATGGTAACTACTGATGGAATAAGTGTGTAATTACATGGAAATAACCTTATAATTACAGCAGGTAACAACCTGTTTGCAAGACCATTCACATAATTGCACAGTAGTTACCACATAGGAGCGGGAAGCAGTGGTAATTACCCCATTATTATAAAGTAATTACACAAATATCCTTGCCTTGCTATCTGTTGATATATAAATAGACAAATATAGTGGTTAGTTTAAAAAGAAGTAGGAAAAGAAAATGTGTGTCAACAACAATTTACACTGTTTAATTTTAAATGAGACAACAGAGCAATGGATGAAAACCTTCTTGCTTGTCAAAGGTAGGTATGCAACTATCTGTTTTGAAAAATATATACTGCTAGGCAGGTATGCATCCAATACTGTTTCTCTTTGAATGAGTTCTCTGCTTTTGAATCCTCATGCACTTTCTGTGAAGCGAAGCAGCAGTCTGTCCAGCAGTGACAGGATTTAAACATGAGACATGGCAGGTAAAGAGGAGATTTTTAGAGATCTGACAACCTGAGATTAGCATAATGCAGAGCTAGCGCTGTGGGGTGTAAACATGAGAGCGGAAAGCTCAGCAAGAGAACTCAACAAGAAACCTGCCAATTTGAAATGCAAATGCTTTGTTTTCCTTTGTGAGCTATGGAGGGGAAGAAAAAGGCAGACACAAAGTCTGGAGAGTGCTACTAAAGTGTTAACCCTAATTGGGAGGGTGCTAGTAGAAAGGTATTAAGGGGCATATGGGAGCCATTACCATATTACATTATAACTGGTATAACTATCCTAAGAGAGCATTATAATTGTCATGTTTGGACATTTCAATGTGCTAATACCATGTACAAACATAATAATAACCTATCATAGGATGTTTGAGTTGCAGTACCCTTGCTGTGCTCAGAAGTTTACCGTGTTTTATCTCGAATACAGAATATCCAGTGCCCAGTTGCTTGTTCTTCTTCTCATAAGCTTAGATGTGTACTTGTTTATTGTGTGAGATAGATGAAAACATTGCATGATGAACGGTTATTACATTTTGGCTTTATAATTCAGGAATTATGCTGCTGCTCTGATGTGGGTCTGCCACGAGGAGCTTGACATTTAAAGTGCTGATTGAGTTGAGAGAAAATAAATAAGGAATCCAACTCATAATGTTTTCTCATGTGGTAGGGCAGAGGCCTGTCTGTATTTATTTCTTAGCAGATGCCCTTATCCAGGGCGACTTACAATTGTTACAAGATATCACATTATACATTATTTCACATTATACATTATGTAAATAAAGTGTTGGCTTATGTGTTGGTGGTGGTTGGCAGGAGTTAATGTCTGTCCCTGCCAAATAAATGTGAAAATGTTGTTGTGCTGCACAGTCACAGGTGTAATTGATTATTTGTTTAATTGTTTTATTCATTTCATTAGTGTCACCTCCTGCCTGTAATTAGCAGGCAGGTATTTAAACAAGTCAAAATGTTGTTACAGGGCCATCTGTGTGAGGCTGGCTATGTGAAGCTGAGGTGTGTGTGTGTGTGTGTGTGTGTGTGTGTGTGTGTGTGTGTGTGTGTGTGTGTGTGTGTGTGTGTGTGTGTGTGTGTGTGTGTGTGTGTGTGTGTGTGTGTGTGAGTGAGTGAGAAGACCAAAGTCTGTGTCTTGAAAAATTAAAGAAAAGGTACTGTGTAAACCTTAGTTTTTGGTTAAACTTGCAAACTATGTGAGACAAGTGGTTATGACTGGTAAACAGCCTAGCTGTCCATTGTACTAGAAAAAGTATAGTTTAGCACTCCAAGTGGGAGTGAGGGTTTTGTTTTGTTTTTCTTTTATTTTCTGTAAATAATAAAAGTGCATGAAAACGCTTAAAAATCACTGTTCTGTGTCTTGGTCTGCTGATTAAAAGGGTGCTGTTGGACTCAATTTAAATATTTATAAACTCTCTTGTATACAAATTCAATGAATGGATATTTTTATACAAACATTTTTAGGTACAAAAGCTAAACACTTGGAATGATTTACAAAAATATCATTAAGACATTAGAAGAGTAGGTCTTTTTTGCTGTTCTATATTCAGCCACAGCTACATCTATGTAGGCTTGGTTGGAATTTATTTTTTTATGTTGACATCTACTTTTAGTGTATTTTAGTATGCACGATATTAAGCTATAAATAAATATGTTAGAAGTGCCATTTTGTGTTCGTAGTTGTTAGTTATTACCCATGGATACCATGTATGTAACACTTCAATATAAAGCATTTAAAATGACAATAGACCTCCCTAACCCAATACACAATTTGTTTATAATTCGTTGTTCTGTGAATTCCTCTAATCATGCATTTTCTCTGGTACTCTTTACTCGCCTTTGTGATAAATATACTCCACATTATTAGAAGTAGCCACCGAACACTTACAGTATTATAAGAACATTTGATATGCATACAAATGTGTGAGGGTGAAAGTGTACATTGTACATAAAGTGTGGGGGGAGTCTGACAACATTACAAATATGTTTAGGCAAAATCCATGTCAATGATCTGTTGCCTGACAGTCCTGGCTCTGGCGGCTTCTCCGGGAGGAATATTCTGAGAAGGCTCCAATGGTTCAAAATGGTTCCTGGATACAACACGTTACAAAGATCCACAGTTTGGGAGTCGCATTGCACCACACCATCTGATTTGTCGAGGCACCAAAACCTCATTTTTAGTAAATCAAAGGTCCACTCGATCACATTCCTAGTGGATCTGTGTGTACTTGTACGTCTGTTCTTTGTTCTTGTGTGGATTAGACACAGGTGTTAAAAGCCAATGACACATTGCAAATCCGCAATCACCTAAGGACACTTTATTTTAATATCTAATATGCTGTTTTCATTATTTACTCTTAGGTGTTTATTTGTATAATTCAAATAAAATCTACAGTAGAGACCAGTTGTCATATAATGTACGTATCCAGAGTTCAGATAAGCTACAGTTGTATTGACAATTTCTTGGTAGTAACATTGCACTGGGTGCAAATAATGGTATATAATTTTAGCAATGCAACAAACATTCTGCAAGGTTACAAATGTTTAATACAAGTGAATAAATCTCCTTCAAAACCACAAGTATAAAAGGCTAAAATATATTCATAACTACAAATATTGAATTATCTAGGTAGTCTTACAATACTGACCTACTAATATGCTATCTGGTGTATTGTGTCTCTGAAATGATTAAGCATAGTGGATTGTATCAAAATGTAAGTCATGACAGGAGCCAGGGAAATTTGCACATACGTTCCAGATGTTATGGGATGCATGGTGCTGCGGTGATTTGAGTGCAATGTGTGTGCAATCGACGGCTCCCGTTACTCTGTGAGCACCAGCAATGTCATACAACTCCCTTTTAATATTTTGTAGCTGCTCCTGATTAAGTGGGATGCTGATATTATCATTAACCCTCCTTATCAAGTCACCCATGACCCTTTGAAATGACCCAGAGTCATAGAATGACAATCCTGCCAACACCTTCATATGCAGGGGTACGGCACGGCCCCTTTTCATAGGCAATTCAAGGTCCTCCCGCAGAGTCTGTCAGAGGTCTACAATAGCTGCCCTATCCAGACGCAATCGTGTATTTTAGATCGTCATCTGGTAAATCTAAGGAATTAACCCCGGTCCTGTAAACCCTCTCTCTGTATCGTTGGCATCGCAGCCTGGGTCTGTCAATCTCAGGCTCGCACTCAAGCTCTAAATTTACATTTGCTGCTACTGCTGCAAATCCCAGCAAAGCCATATACTGTAATTTGTTTATTCTGTTTTTTAACACCAAAGAACTTAAATACTGTTTAAAGGTCAGTTATATACTTTCTTGTTAATTAAAACCCTCCATTTCCGAGTGCAAATTAATTCCTAATAAATTATGACAATTAACACGGATTTCCTTTTAAATTCCCAAACAAACAAAAGAAACAGTCGCAAGCAACACTGCTCATAAGATATTAACATTATTTCGGAAATCAACATCATTTCGGAAATCACATTCGCATGATCATTTAATAACAAAATAGGCATAACGACTGCTTGAAAAGGCGAAAATCAATGCTGCATACCGATTTGTTGATCAACACTGGAGTTATCATTCACAACTACCTATGTTGTGGCTACTAATTTACTTTTTGTTCTATAATATGGAGCATTTCCCCCTGTGAGAAAATTGAAGAAACCTGAAAATGAGTCTGAAAGGATTTTTGTTTGCATTTGGCTTCATAAATAGAACAGTGGTGCTACTGTGGAGCCATGGTTAAAATGGCACTGAAAAGGGCATTGCTGAAGGAAGGGGGCAGGGCATGACAGGTTTTACATGCCATATCTCCCCAACAGAGGTGCGTCATCCCCAACAGAGGAAGATCATCCTGTCATTATTAAATTATGTATCTTATTTGCTTCTAAAATCCATATTACTGTAATTTCCAGTAAGCAGTTTCAGATCATATTAAAGAAAACAAATATAACCCTCCTATATAAATATTTTGTAATGGTAAAAGAAAAAGACATGGAGGTAGTGTCTCATCCTCTTAAAACAGTTATTAAAATACAAAAATACAAACAGCTAGAATCTTTACAAAAAGGTAAGCTTGCTAAAAAAGTAGCAATGGGAAGTTGTGTTCTGTGTAATCCCAAATATTATTTATTTTATTATTTAGCAGATGCCTTTATCCAAGGCAACTTACACAGACTAGGGTGTGTGAACTATGCCTCCGCTGCAGAGTCACTTACAACTACGTCTCACCCGAAAGACAGAGCACAAGGAGGTTAAGTGACTTGCTCAGGGTCACACAATGAGTCAGTGGCTGAGGTGGGATTTGAACCGAAGACCTCCTGGTTACAAGCCCTTTTCATTAACCACTGAACCACACAGCCTCCTCACAAAGGAGAATAATGCCTCGTTTCCACTACCCACGCTTAGGTGCTCCTTAGCGAGTCCGTCTGAGTCCAGGGCATTTCCACTTACGCTGAGGTGCACCTCAGTGTGTCCCAAACCGGTTTGAGAAGGTACAGTTTTGTATCTCATACCCGACGAGTCCCTACTGGTCCAGGCGGAAGTGTCATTAAGTAGCATGATATGCAACGTCAAAGTGTTTTTTGGATTTCACTGCAGCAATGGTAGTCGCTAGCAAGCCAAGAAAAGAAAATGTTTGCTTACCTTGGGATGGGAGGAAATTAAAGCACTTTTGAAAATTTGGTCAGAGAGTTAATTTTTAACGACCACTGTCACAACAAACAAATACTTACCATGCAAGCTTTACAAACATATACTTACCATGCAAGCTTTACAAACATATACTTACCATGCGTGCTTTACAAACAAATACTTACCATGCAAGCTTTACAAACAAATACTACCATGCAAGCTTTACAAACAAATACTTACCATGCAAGCTTTACAAATAAATACTTACCATGCAAGCTTTACAAACATATACTTACCATGCAAGCTTTACAAATAAATACTTACCATGCAAGCTTTACAAACAAATACTTACCATGCAAGCTTTACAAACAAATACTACCATGCAAGCTTTACAAACATATACTTACCATGCGAGCTTTACAAACAAATACTACCATGCAAGCTTTACAACATATACTTACCATGCGAGCTTTACAAACAAATACTACCATGCAAGCTTTATAAACAAATACTTACCATGCAAGCTTTACAAACAAATACTACCATGCAAGCTTTACAAACATATACTTACCATGCGAGCTTTACAAACAAATACTACCATGCAAGCTTTACAACATATACTTACCATGCGAGCTTTACAAACAAATACTACCATGCAAGCTTTACAACATATACTTACCATGCAAGCTTTACAAACAAATACTACCATGCAAGCTTTACAACATATACTTACCATGCGAGCTTTACAAACAAATACTACCATGCAAGCTTTATAAACAAATACTTACCATGCAAGCTTTACAACATATACTTACCATGCGAGCTTTACAAACAAATACTACCATGCAAGCTTTACAACATATACTTACCATGCGAGCTTTACAAACAAATACTACCATGCAAGCTTTATAAACAAATACTTACCATGCAAGCTTTACAACATATACTTACCATGCGAGCTGTACAACGATATAAATACAGGTTATCATCTTCTTTTTCTATGTTTTCGCAGCCAGTTGCTGTAAAATCAATATATATAAGGCTGCCAATAGTGTGGATAATAAAAAATTAAAACTTATTTAAACCTCCATGTTCACAAACGATCTGTTTGTAACAGGGTGACCCACGTCACTTTATTTAGGCACGTTTGATTTTGTTATTGTAGTATATTCACATTTTGATTTGTCACATTTGATTTAATGTTAGTTAGTTTGTTTTATTTTAACACGTTTATAAAGCACATTTATTTTGGCACGTTACTTTGTTGTAGAATTGCACAGATCTCACTGGCACATTGATGCTCTCCAGTTCTCGGCCCCCGTAGTTGCTAATTGAATAATTTGAAGAAGCTGAGCACCTGGTATAAAAGTTCCTGATTTCATCCATTCGAGAATTCTGGTCCAGTGTGACGTGAACCCGGGTTTGTCTGGAGTGGAGGTTGGACGCACAGCCAGCAGGAGCAGAAAAGGAATTGGATTTGTTTATGTTCGGCAGTCGGTTGAGGAAATAAGAAAAATAACTGAAACAGCCGCCGATATTTAGGGCGAGACTCATGCTGTGCTTCCTGTTTCCCTCCGTGTGTATGTTTTTAACTGTTTTAGATTATATACTGAGCATCAAAAGAAACATATCACTTATATTTGAGCATCACAAGAAATGTATCACTTATATTTGAGCATCAAAAGAAATGTATATTATATTTTGATAAAATTCACTAGATGTGATCAAAAAATGACAAACTCTGTTTTAGAGCAGGTGCAGTGACTTTTTATTGTGGTGATTAACAATTGACATCACAAAGATGCTGCAAAATGATCTGTCGATCTTGGGCAGGTGTTGTGACTCTTGGTCGTCCAGTTCGTGGCCTGTCATTGACAGAGTGTGTCCAGTTATACCGTCTCGCCAGGTTTGAAATTGCTGGCTGTGAACATCCAAGCCAGCGAGCCACAGTACGCTGCCGTAGTCCAGCCTCCAACATGCCGACTGCACAAAGGCGCTGCTCTCTTGACAGACGTGGCATATTGTTTTTTTTTTTCTGTGATTTTCTTTATTGCTTTTATTCAAGCTTGCAATTCAACAGCTGAAATCACTCCATATCCAGTGTCCAATCAACTGTCTCACTAATTAGGTGATTAAGTACATATGCTTCAGTCATAGTCACTCAAGCGTGTCATGGTCAAGGATGAATGATCAAGTGATTAAAAAGAAACCAAAAACATTTTGTCAATGTCCATCATTTATATACCTTATTTTTTTCAAAAATAAATGTTATAATAGTGATAAGTTTCTTTTGATGCTTGGTATAGTATTTTTTAAATGGCATTGGAGATTTTAGAGGAGTGCTGGAGACGGGGAGTTTGTAGAGTATTGGTTTTATTGTTGTTTTTAGTAAGCCCGTCTCCGCGGTATTGAGCAGCACTGCACTTTGTTTTATATTATAATTAACCATGTATTGTTTTTATTGAACAGTGCAAACCCCATGCCATGACTGTGTCCTATTTGTTAAATATAGTTAACCACCTGTATTTAATAAAACAATGCTCACTGCTCTGCATATTGTTGTGGTCTTAGTTTATTTCCTTCTGATATACTGCCTGACGGATCCCACCTCGATCGAAAAGAATGAGCGCCCCTTCCGGGTGCTCCATGTTGTTTCTGAAAAGCCATAGAATCCCAGCATGCTGTGTGTCACAGAATGCCGTTTGACCTCTGATGTAGCGCAAATACTTCCAAGGTGAGAAAATGCAGCCATTTTTCGCTACATCTCAGCTGGACGGACTCGCTGTGGTGCACCTAAGCGTGGCTACTGGAAACGGGGTATGAGCAGACACTGGAGATTTAGGGGCTGTGGGATTTTACAGAAGAATTCCCTCCCCCACTCATTAACCAGAAAAAAAGAAAATGTACAAATACAACCCTATTATCCAGTTAACTGAAAGTGCTCTAAATATACGACCAACAATTTTTCTGAAGCTAAAATAAATACTTCCCATCAGTACAATAACTCTTTATGTGGCTGGATCCCAGTTAAGCCTGAGCACTTGGAAAAGGACAGCGTTTATCATGTTTTATCTTTCTGTCACTGTTAGAAGCTGTTAGAAAATGTATAACATGGGTAGTTTTACATTATATTTATATCAGTTTTCATTAGTTGACTACTTGTTTTGTATTTATTAATTTTCTATATATATTAGAGTAAAACAAAAAATATATATGACATTGTCTGAAATATTTAATTATTTATAACATTTTTTAGTTCAGTTAGAAGCAGTATATAATATATGTATACAGGTCACTCCTTGTTTTCACAAGATGTGGAGAAGAAATATTTTTAATATCGGCTGGATTTTATGGGATGGGAAAGTTACTACAATACTGATTCAAAATGTAAACCCTCTATTAACAGCACCTTGAACTAAGTAGTCAGTTGCATTTACCAGCCAAATCCCAAACATAATTTTATTATTTATTATTATTATTTATTTCTTAGCAGACACCCTTATCCAGGGCGACTTACAATTGTTACAAGATATCACATTATTTTTACATACAATTACCCATTTATACAGTTGGGTTTTTACTGGAGCAATCTAGGTAATTTCTTGTTTTGATACAAGTTGAATAAAGTGGCACCTAAAATAAACAGCCATCTGGCTTAAGAAGCCACCAATGTCTAATGCCTTTTAAGGTTTCACTACAAATATTGTAGTGTAGTTGTTAAATATCTTTCTTTTCTGTTTTTTAAACCAACTAAAGGGTTAAGTAGTACACATATCAGGAAGGGGGGTTACTCATAATTGGAATGTATGTGAAAGTTCTAATATTTCCAAGGAAGATTGATTTTTGCCAGCAAACCTAAATAATAATAACAGAAAAAAAGAAAGCAATGACTTTTGTCTGCTCTTGGGCCTCTTGACAATTTTCATATGGTTCACATGGTTCACATTAGGCTGTTAAGAGACCCAGGCGTGAACCTTTCTGAGAATATCCAAACCACGGCACAAGCAAGCTAATCCAAACAAAAGACAGGAAGTCAGCTATTTCATGCTGCACTGCTACATTCAGCAGAACATTTTCTAACCTCTGGAGACCAAACTGCAGGCCATAAAGCTTGCAGAGATTGAACAAAACATCAAACCTGAAAACACCACTGAATTGTCCATCTTAAGTTCACTACCTGTTGAAGGTAATTTTGCCTGCTGACCAATACTATAATGAAACATTGTTCTCAATGTAGTTTCTTAGGCACTATTTAACTCCTGAAAGTAAAACAAACGACAATTTATTTTATTATTATGAACTCTCTATGTTTTTTTAAAGGTAGAAGAGGCAGAAACCAAATTATGTGTCATGTTTCAGTAAAATAAAATAAACAACTAAATAGAATATTATACTAACTAACAGCATTTTACCTAGAGCTTCTTTCTTTTGTACATATAGTCTTGTTTTAGAATATGTGACCAAGCTTGTTCCCGTTAGTCTATTTCCCTGACATGTGTTTTAATTAGACCTTTATTTATTGTTTATTCACAAAAATGAATGCTGTGGTAGAAATAATATTTCCTTAAATTTTTTTAAGATTTTAGCTTTTTTTTCAATTACGTACCTTTGCAAAATCTGGGCCTGGTAACACCTTGTGAGAGAGCGAATGATTCCTAGTCAACAATCTCCCTCTCGATCTGTGAGGGCGCTGTTTAACAGGAACAGAGTGCCTCGTACTGGTTGGTCTGGCAGTTCATTACAGGGTCAGTCGGAAGCCAGCCATCCAGGAAGAGGGCGGAGTCACAATGCTCAACATCATTCGTCTAAAGCAGTACGCGATGTGTCAGTCATGGATTGGTGGAGATGTGACTGAACTAGCTATCACGTGGCTAAGAGTATAATTGGGGATGTGACGATGTAATCTGTTCCTTTGATGTGGTTATGAGAATGACCGAGAAAGGCAGCTGACTGTGATAAGCGTATCGTGAGTGTTAAGTGTTTTGTTTGTTTCTAACTGTCTGTGCTTGTCATTATAGAAGGCTAACCTCCGGGAGCTGTAGCTAAACCGCTAGCAATTAAAGCCAGACTCCACTTCACCATTGTACACGAATAAACCTGTAAATCACCACTTTCACTAAGAGCACTCATTCTGGATTTGTGACCGTGTTGTGTTTGTGTGTCTTTTTTAGTGTACTATTACTTCGGGACTGGACCCCATGGTTTGCCTGTGCGATACACATCGTTGTGTAGAGCCAGGTATTATTATTTGTCAGCAAATAAAGAGCTGCTTTTTCACCGTGAACTGTCTTGTGGCTGTCATTCCTGAGCACCGCATCACCACTGCACTTGTGCACTACAAACTACTTTGCTACACACCTACACTAGGTCATATTGTTTGAAAATGTTTAATACTAGAAGCCCTGCGGCGGTCATTTTGGCGGTTTTTGGTTTTAAAATATAATTTTCTCCAGTCGTGTGACACATATGGGGCTGTGCGTTCGTGTATCTTTCTGTCCATATGTATTAAATATTCTCATAAAGCATGAAATGCGGGAGTGCAGAAATAAAGGAGATATATTACATTATACCTAAAAGCCCCGGAGCAGTCACATTGACGGCCACACAGAAAACAATTGTATTGTGATTATACAGAATGGTATTCTACTTTATTATTTTTATTTACCAGTCCGCAATGTGTTTAGCTATAATCAGATTAGTCTCTACTCTCTGTCTGAGTGAATGACTGACAGTCTATTGTTTTCAATCAGCCTTTTGAAGGCTGGCGCCTGCTTGCCAGCTGCGCTGCTTTGGCCAGTCAATTAGCATTGGGACTAGTGAAAATAAATACCAGAGACCGTGGAGTTTTACAACGCAACAAAATATGGAGTTGATGTTTTGCATCAGATGGCACGGAAGTATTCTGTGAAAGCTGGCTCCCGACGGTGGTCTGTTCAGGTGTTTTACAATGTATTGGACGGCGGCGGCGTGGAGAAGCACATTATCTGTATTGATTGTGAACAGCCTTAGACTCAAGGTAAAGGAATACCATTTTGTCGAAAAAAAGAAAAAGAAATTCAACTTTTTATGCTGTGCGCTTCTCTAAAATGTTGTTCAGTTGCTTTTGCTCATCTGATAATAAACTGATTGCTGTTGAAAAGTTAAAAATGTATTGCTATCGTTTTAGTTTTATAAAAAATGTATGTTTTAAACTGATGTCTGTTCAGATGTTTATTTATTTACATTTTCTTGTTTTGATTTGTAAAATAAATGTTCATATATATATATATATATATATATATATATATATATATATATATATATATATATATATATGCTTCGGTTGTTCATATGACTCAATGAAATAAAAAACGAATTACATCTGACTGTTTCTCCTTTCGTTATACCATTTACAGTGTTTTGAATACAGCCGTCAGAAAGACTGCTGCGGGGCTTCTAGGTATGAGTATATATCCGGTCCTTCTAGTGTTAATACCATATAAGAACAATATTCTGTTGTAATGCAATGTAACACAGATTTAGGTTGCTAAATAGTGAGCCACTCTTTAAAATTATCAACAGACCACTGTCTTTGGGTACTGCATAATGCTTTTGAAAACTTTACAGATCAAAGTAAAATGACACCCACATTTCTGAAAGACTGCCTAAGGATGTGAAGCATAGCAAAAATGTACTTTGAAAACAATGTGCCATGGTCCTCTTTCTGCAATTAATTTCAAAAGAAATAGAGTACAAAAAAGACCAATTGTTATTGTTAGATAGTCCTTAAATGTTTTGTGTGTGATCAAATAGATTATAATTTAAGATCTTCCCTCACCAAAAGCCTCAAAGCCTCTGCCTTTCATCGCTGTGTAGCTGAGAGAGAGAAAGGAGGGAGGGAGGCCTGGGCTCCGTGTAGTGGACACAGGCCATGTAAACAGATGTGGCTTCAGAGAGGAGCGAGTGAATAGCTGTATTGTTCGGCTGCATACTCCAAAGGCTCTGTTTGAAACAAGGTAACCTACCAGTTTTGGGATATGAGGGTGGCTGCCATAGGCCCACAAAGTCAGACGGTGTTTGGCTTCAACTGTTTCCAACAGAAACATTTGACTTTACATTTCCCCCTCGAGACGTGGGCTCTTACAAAGAAATTCAGCTCTGCATTTGCATTGTACAGATGTTGATAGATTTACTGAAACAAAGAAGAGAGGGGCGATTTCTTTTCATCAAGTCAGCATAAGTCTTCCCGTTTATTCAGTGCATTTATGTCTCTTAGTAATACGATAATGCATTACATGATAAAACTTGAATTTCAAAGCATGTGATTTACCTGTGTGATGCCTGAATGCAGTGGGTATAAAGTCAGACTCTAGTGCGGATTACAATTCTAAGAAGATCCCTGGTCTTTTACTTCTGTGAAATTAGATCAAATCCACTTATGGTATTTTTGTATCTGATGGTCCTTTTTCAGACAATGTTAAAACATTGGATGTTGGCGTTAAACGGTAGCAAACAATATTGTATTTCATTTACAACTACAAGTTATAAACTAGAGATGAATAGCTCACAAATCAATGAGACATGACTTAATTTATTCCATAGCATGACATCCTTCATGTGGTGAAAAAAAACATTATTTTGCGAGTTTGTATGTAGGAGCTATGACCCATTATATGACATAACCTACTGCAGAATGTACAGTGAATATCTATGCTTATTTTGCATGTCCATAACTAGAGCTTTAGAGATTATCAACCTCAACTTCACTGGGGTTAGTGCTTAATACATGTAAGAGATTGTGGTAGCCTTATTTGATCTTCTCTTCTTTTGTAATTTCTCTCTCAGTCTTTGCAGTACTGTCATTTTTGTAGATGAGCTACATTATGCGTTGCAATTTGACCCACTTTCTGGGAAAACAGCAGGTTCAGGCTCGATCATGAATGTGTCGGGCCCAATAATAACTCGTAAATCACTGAGACATGACTAAATTTACTCCGTATCACGAAGGTAAAATAGCTTTCTTTTGCAAGTTAGTCTTCAGGAGCTATGAACTCTCATTCCCAGGGTTAGGCGGAAGTCGGCCATCTAGAAAGGGGACTGAGCTACGGTGAACTAAATCATCAACCCGGAAGGGAAACGGTGTGGCATCCGCGGATTGGAGGAGCGGGTGCGCTTGTTAACCAAGGGGTCATGGTTGACGGTATATAAAGGGGATGTAGTGAGGTGATCTCTTCCTTTATGAATGGTTAAATTACGTCACCAGAAGGAGAACCGGTGATATCAAATTGTGAGTGTTTTGTTGTTTATTGTTGTGCCTGAATTATAGTCGTGTGTTATTATTTAGATGGCTAAACACAAGCCTGGTGTTTATGTTATGTGTGGGTGAATTAAAACTGGACTGTTATTATTTTCAGGGTCAACCCGCGGATTACAAATAACCAATACACGCCGCTGTATTGCTTCTCATTGACATTGTTATTGTTTACTGTTGTTTGCCATCAGGCATTTGGATTACAAAATACAACGATTAAACAACATTGCATGTGGATTATAATTGTCTGTCTGTTTATTGATCACCTGCACCTGCACACTGTTAACCACTTTGCCACACCTATCCACCAAGAAGGTGTCTGCTAGAGTAAGCAAGATATTAACTCGCACACATGAGATAATAAGTCGCGAGCATGAGATAGTAAGTGGTGCGGACGAGATAGTATATTTTTGTTTCATGATGTCCCTTTAGGCATGCCATAGGATTGCAAGTGTCATTTAAGATAAATTAAGGTACTGTTATAGTGTCCTACTACGTTACATCTGGATATTAAACTACTTATGGTGAACTCACCAGCTGGTGTTGCCTGCTTTAGAGGATCTTATTGTGTAAATATGCATGTCCAACACAGCACAAAATTTCTTTGCAGCTTGCAAGCTGTTGAGGGATGTATAATTACTGCTCACTGCTCCCACACCCTGCAAACGCTAGTACAGACATTTCTGGGTGAACACACACAACTTCGGAAAGATCAGATCATGTAAAACAAAGGTATAGCTGAAAAGAAAACATGGCAAAACTTCACAAGACAAGAATGTTATCCAAGTACAGCCTGGACAAGTTTTTGTTCTAAATAGCGTGATGGTGTTTTAGCAGAAAAGCACAAAAGATCAGCAATTGATTAAGCAAATGTCCCCATAAGGAAACATATCATGTGATATGTTTATAAAACAGCAATTTTCGAATACAAATTTTTCTAGAATTTTGTTACTTTGATTTGTAAAGCATTAGTGAATCCAATTAAGCAAAAAAATAGCAGTTGGTTAAATCTAATCTACTCACTGTAGTATTAGATACCAAATAGGGAAGTATGTATCCAAAGTTTGGTTTCATATCACCATGTACTGAGATGCATTGTTATAGTAGCTCAATCTATTGTATGTAGAAGCAAATTTTTTTATGGAGTTCAGCTTCAACACTGCAAACTAAATAGCAATGTAAAATTAATATGGTATAAAGAGCATATATATATATATATATATATATATATATATATATATATATATATATATATATATATATATATCTCAATTGTTAACCATTTGAAGTCATTCATTTGATGAGTGAAAGGCAGAACCCCCACCCCATTCTTTCATATAAATCCAGTCATTTTCAAAATCAAGCTGCAACTTCATCAAGGACAAACAGCATTTGTAATTGCACTGTCACTGGGAAATGTATAGAAAATTGTAATAGATGATTCGAATACTTCTTTTTTTAAATCAGTTTTCTATGAAGGTGTGAAACATATCTATGTAGAGAGAAAAGGACATTTGTTATTTGTAGACAATATATTACTATATTTCAGAAGGGAATGTGCACCATTGTGTTATCATTTTATTTTGTTTATTTATATTTTTTTTTTTAACCAAGAGAAGCAATACACCATTGTTGATGTTTTTCTCCAGATCCTTCAATTCTACTTTTATCAAACCGAGGATTAGGTTTATGCTGCTGTGTTCTGACACACTTTTGGACATGGCTTTTAAATGAAGCTAATGAGCACTTGGCAAGGGACCAAAAAGGGTTTGAAAATGTAGTGGGTGGGGGGTGGAATGGTCAGTGGAGAGGGATTGCATCCTTTTATTTACTCCAAGTGATGTCATGTGGATCATCCTCCCCCTTAAGTCAACTCTGACAGGACTGGAGTTGCTTTTTATACACAAATGTGTCCCATGTATTCATGAACCTCTTTGACAGTTCAGCCTCTTTTGTTAGGAGGTGAAACCCCATATCCCGCCCCAGTCCACTCTCAGCTGCCATATGGCCTGCCGGTGGTGGGGGCCAACAATGGAAGTAAAGAAAAAGAAAATCAAACTAGCAGCAGCAGACTAAATTGATTTATTTCAAAAGAGAAGGGGAGGGGGGGGGGGTGGAATATCAAACCTTTTGCTGAGCCAGGCCAACAGTCTGTTCTTAGGACAGCCCTCCAGAATTGTTTTAAAGAAAAATTTAAAGAAAATGTGTACCAAATAATTAAAAGGCCTGCTTGCCTAGTGCTAACTAACTAAACTGCTGCTGTTTTGCTGACCAGTTTAAACAAAGTCTCAATAGGGAAGTAAACATACATTTGTAAAACAAATGGTCCATCTGCTTTCAAGTAAGGTTTCTTGTCAGATTTTAATAAACATTTTCATTCCAGTAGTTTTTTCTCCATATTTCCTGTTATCAAACCACCATCACCAACTTGTTTTTATTACATCTTTCAGCCCAATAAATGTTTCAATGTTTTGTTTTCATTTCAGTGGAGTGTTTGTTACTCACAATTCTCTTTGTCCTCTCCAAGTAGAGTTTGTCATTTTGTAAAATTCCTATTTGTATGTGTGTCTTCTGTGCACACAGTAAGGCTTTTAATAAAAGTAGAATTTTAATAAAAGTAGCACAGCTAGACAACTCAGTGGGTCTTTTTGAAGCTAGTGCAAATGTCTCGGCACAATATATGTGAAGAATAAAACAATTGCTAGGTTTAACACCACTCAGTAGTAGGGAGGAGCAGTTAAATTACTTTTCTGTAAAAAAAACCTTGAAATCTTTTGCATGGTTTTGAAGATGAGAACAGGTCAAAACTATCTATTTTGCTATCTTTTAATGAATCTATAGAACTCTATAGATTATACAGAAGCTATGCATTCTACATCTATGCCTTTTGCTCAATTTCTTTTTTGTATGTATGTTTCAGTATTTTCCAAATGTATTACTATTTTAGCATAATCCAACAAAGCAGTTTCAGACTTATTAAAAACATACTGTAGGTATAGAGAGACAAGTCTGAATTAAGTGTAATGCTGGTGAACATGGTCGAGCAAACAAACCAATGCTAGGTTTTATAATGATCTCTACAGGTCAGACCTCTACCTACAGAGATGAAGGAACCTTTCATTCTGAATTGACAGTATCATAACCCAATTAAGTCATCTTAAATTTGAGCAAACCTAACACCTTGATGTTTTTCTGTATCTTTTGTTGCCTATAGCACTGATGTCAAAGGTGTGAACAAAGTATAAATACTGACATGGTTAAATCCATGAATGTATTTGTTGTTCTGCACCATAAATAAATAAATAAATAAATAAACACGAAGAATGAAATATTATTGTAATTTCCAGTGATGTGTATTCTGAAGGGACTACCTAAACATAACAGCAAGGAGTGTTTTGTCGTGCTGTAACAGGTTTACTTTTTAGCCTTCAAGAATAGTTTGTGTAGCTAGTGTCTTCACACACTAAACCCTATCAACATCTTACTAAATATTTACTGACAAAACATTGGTAGACTCCAGACAAAAATACATGATTTTGCTTTGGGGCCTGAACAGATATCTAAATGGTTCAGTCTTAATAATTAAGGACACAGTTGGATCAAAGACCTGGACTGGAAAGGCTGTCAACCACAGCATGAATGCATTCAACAGTGGACATTTTCTGCCAAATATTAACTGACCTTGCTTCCAACTGAGGATGCTTAACTATCACCAGTTAATTATTTAGTAGGAATGCTCACTACATCTATTTGACTTTTTTATCATATTTTTTTATATCTGCCTGCTAAGCCGATTTAACCCCAGATATCAATCAATGTATATTCATTTACATTTCAAAAGCAAGACGCCAGTACTGAAGTACAGAAATTGGGCACAAATGAATACCGCCTTGTATCTTGTTTCTGCTCTAAAGGCCAATGTGGTGTCATATTGTAGAAATTGCCATTTCATACTCTGGAATGGTCCAATTATTTTATCTTTTCTGTACATTGAGGTAAGACCCTTTATCTGACTTTGAAGAACAAGCTCTCCTAATACTCTCTGTCTTCTTTAGGTTATTTTAATCCCAGAGTTGTTTCTTAACTGATTTTATCACTGTTTCTGGTAAACTTCTTTGTTGCACTTTGCACATTTCTATACAGCAAAACAATTATTCTGTACATTAAAGTAATCGATCATCTAAAATGTTAGATCTGTTGCTTGTCTTGCAGTTCTCTGAATTGTTTTGTTGTAAGTTGGTACACATTTTGAAATCCATAGCAGATTGTGTGGAAGTGAGAGTAGCAGTGTTGTGTATTTTTTTTTAATGTATTCTGCATGCTGTTGCGTGGGTAGGAATGTTAAAATCAGCAGTTAAGTTTGGGATGGAAAACAGGCAACCCGTGGGTGTACAGCAATCAGTCAAGGAATACCTCAGGGAGAAGCAGCAGAAGAGCAAGCTAGCCCAATATGTTGAATGATGAGTGTCATTTCAAACTATGAATTCTTTTTTCTCCATATATATATATATATATATATATAACTCAACCTCCACATAACAAAAAACACGCACACACAGACACACAAACTCTTGCACCTATCAAAGTAAGAATTCACACACAATGCACATCGAAAGAGTTCAGTTAGTCAGATTTGAAATAAACATGTTTTCATGTTGTTGTTTTTTTTTTTTATTTAAGGTTTTCCAAAATCTTGGAGAAAGCAAGTCCACAAACTAATAAGGCCATGTGCACAAAGCTTCAATGAGTTATTTAAAGTATTTAATTGAATTACTTAAAACAGACTTTAAAAAAAAAACACAAACAAACAAAAAAACACATTTCTTAAATTATCATGAGTTTTAGAATAGTCGCCCAAAGACCTGCTACATGATTTAAGTTCTAAAAGTCATATAATCTTCTTCTTAATTAAAACAGGGTTCCTAATCATACCCTCCACAGACATGCATGTTAATGAGCGTGAGAAGTGCTACCTCCCACCAAGAAAGGGTTATCTGATTCTGCTCAGACTTGTGCCTCTCAGGCTGCCTTTGCTTCAGTGTCTCTGTTGTCATTATACTAGTGTTGGGGAGGTCATGAGATCATTCAGGTTGTAACAAAGGCCTAAACATCACCCACTGTCACAAAGTGTGGCCAGCACAGTGCTCTGATTAGCATAGCCAGCAGAATCATATTAAGAATAATCAAACACCACAGAGCAATGACATCTTCAGCTTTTGTTTAAGTGATAATGAGCTACATTGAAAGAGTTGACCTTAAGAGAAATACAATGGGAAGGAAGCATTTATTAAAATGTTGCTTGAGTGCAAAGTTTGCATAGTTAATTTTGTCTTTGAAAAGTAAATGTTTTTAAATCAGAATATTATTTTAGTCATTATTGCTGTTTTTGAGTGTTAAGTGAATAATATCCCACTTACCACTATTGCCTCAATTAATATTGAATAGTGGGATGGTGTTTTACGCAAGGACATAATTTACTCAACTGGAACAGCATGTGATAACAACCCATTGTTTCAATTCCATCTGCTGGATAGTTTCTCAGCATTGTTACTTGAAGAATTTGTTGAGAAATGTTGATTGGTCATTCCAATACGTGGGCATGTGTAATTATGAGATTGATTAGCATGTATTGGAAATATTGATGGATCAACTGCTGTGGCTGGCAGTGTTGTGGCTTTTTCATCAACTATCAGTAAACTAATAGAAAAGAAACTGACTGGGTTAAATGCTCTGCAAGAGTGATATTAAACTACCCATGTAACTGACTGGGTGTTCTGCACAGTGTTTCTATTACTTTAAATAGAATGTTTCTGGTCTAGATCACTATCACTTACTGCAAGTCCATACATTGTTTTATCCTGGCTTCTACCTTTTTCAGGATGATCAGGGACGGCCCCAGAGGTAAAACATGCTGGTGGCTTTGTTAAACATTCCATATACCCATGTGAGCAGAAACAGCAAAACATGATGATAAAGAAAACAAACCTTAAGGTAATAACAGATGAGAAAATAATAACAATGCCAATTCATGGTATTCCTTTAATGTATGTATGTCCTTAACTGAATTGTTCCAGTCAAAACATACACCATACTGTAACTACAAGGAAGGTAATTCATATGCCCATGTTTCCAAGACAGGATCCAAATAAACTAAGCTACAGTTAGAGATTTTCAGGTTTACATTTTAAAATGTACAGAATACACACCGATAATGTTATTTGTCATGTGTTGGTTTTGGGAATACAGACCTGTACATGATCATTCCTATTCAGATGGTAGGGGCATTGTGTAAATTCAATATGTTTCAGCTCTGTTTTATGAAAGAAATACACAAGGTGGTTCTTAACAGGTCTATGATAAAAGTAAAAATGCACTCCAAGGTCAGATTTATAAAGGATGCAATTACTGTATGTTAACTTTATAACGTAAAGGAACAGTGCTGTTGATTGGCAGTACCTTACGTTAGACTAGCACATGACTATGCTAATTTAGACATTTTTTTTTCTCCTTGATTACGGCATGCATAGACCATTGGGACTTGTAGAAATGTTTGTACATTAAATCTTATTGGCCTGAAAATTATTGAACTTTTTTTTTTTTTTTTTTTTATAAAAATGGATTGAGTAATTATTTTTTTAAATGTCTGCTTTTCTGCATGTAAACAATGGTGGTGTACACGTTTATTTGTATAAAATAAATTAAAGGGATAGTCAATCAATAATTAATAAACCACATCCATATATTTTAAAAATGGATTTAAAACGCATAGTATGCCATAAAATGCTTCATTTTATTTGGGTCTGTATGTCCAAAGATTTCAACTTTTTGTTCGGGTGTGAATATATATATATATATATATATATATATATATATATATATATATATATATATATATATATATATATATATATAATTTCCCTTTTAAGAAACTATAAGGCAAGTTTATATTTTTAATGATATTTTAAGGCTTAACCTAAAAAAATATTCAATTGCAGACCATGTGTTTCTTGGTTATTTTCAGAAAACACTGTGTAGATTCCCTTTATCTTTGATTTGATTTTCTAGATCCAAATTAGTTGTAAAAGTGTGATTGACCTGCAGTATATTGAAAAAACAAAGCACTGTAGAATGCAACAGCAGTGAACTACTGGAGTGAAGTCAAATGTATTTGAGCCACTGAGCTCATTTATGGGTGCCCCACACCAATATAATGAAAGTTTGTTTTTCTTCGGCAAAGTGAAAGCTGATCCCTGAGCTTATTTAAGTTTCCACGGAAATAGACTGAAATTAGAAACATGTGGTGCCCTGTGATGAAGTAAGAACATCATGGCACTGTTTCACATCTGCTAACGTTAATAAGGAAATGATTGTAAATCTTAGGTCCAATAAAAATACATTCTGACAAATATGTTACTTGTGGATTCTGAAACATCAGATAATACAAATTATGATTTAATTTATTACCCTTTTGTAAGATGATTTGACTATTACTTTTGTGAGCTTTTCTATTTGGTTAGATCATGCTTTTGCTGTTTTTTTTGTGAACACCTACAAACCTCATCAATATTAACAAGTGTAGTTTATACAACACTGCCTTGTTTGAGGTTAACATATTTTCTGGTTCTTCTTTTTTAGTATGAGTGTTTTTGTTGAACGTTTGACCTGGTCCTAAGCTTGTTCCAGTTTTTTTTGTTTATAAAATAAAAAGATCACATTCAAAACTAGTTATAATTGGGGCCACCATTAGCTCGCCAAGTGAAAACATTGCCGTTTGGAGTGCAGGGTGAGTCATGCAATTGTTGTTCGAGTCCTATTTGTGGTGAGTTGTCGATCTTGGCTAAGAGCCAAGAGGGGGCGATCCAATGAGCTGTTACTAAATTGTTATAATTATATTGAAATATCAGAATATAGCACATAATGTAGAGTGTACTACAAAATGGGAGGACAGCATTGGTAATTACTCAAAATGCCTTGTGACATCTACATGTAAATGACCATCTTGCATATCAGTAAATGCACATTGCAAACAATTCAAATATATATAATGAAGGCTTATGCACCATTTTACATAGCATTGTCTTTTTCTGCTTAGCATCTGTTGGAGATCTTTGGTTATCCTCTTGAAAATAAAAGGAATATATTACAAAGAAAAAATGTATCAGTTATTAATATGGTGCACAAGAAGTAACATCTGATAGTCTAGATCTAATAATAGGAAAACAGAGTACTTTAGAGAAGAAGTTATCCAATAGCTGTCAAACATATGTTAGACCTGAAAATCAGAAATGACAGGCCCTATTAGGGTTTTTGCAATGTCACCTGTCCACATAAAACCTGATCTACACTTATGATTCAAAGACCATATACAATGTTAAAGAAAAACATTTGCGAGCTGAGCTTTGTTATTCTAAAGAGAATGAAACTTTGAAAGTAGCTCTGACTGCCTGCCAGATCAGTTAACTTTCCAGATAATATATTGTGACTGTCAGAATCTTAAAGTTGTCGCTATGCATTAGCTGTATCTGTCACATTCACTAAAGTTTGCAAAACAAACACAATGAACCTTGTCTGACTTCTTGTGAAATGGTTATTTGCTTTCTTGGAAACATTTCGTATATGTTATACTGTATCTTTGATTGAAAGTACCTGTTTTTAAATAGGTCTGGAAAGAAAGAAAATGCTTTTTAAACTTGTCAAAAAAAAACCCCAAAGATGTAAGACCCTACTGGATAAATGTATGTTACAGTTAAAGTGAGGCATTCCAGTTTTTTAGAACACTTCTACAAAAAACTACTAGAAAATGTACTGACGTAAATTTCATGTAGTATAATGGACACTTCTGTATGTACTGCCATATTTCTTACAAAGCATCCCATAGGTTGTCAAACAGGAATTTTAAATGTGATCTCAAGTTTATTTTCTTTGACCTTTTTATGTATGGACATATAGCAAACTACCCATTAATACATTTTGTTGCTTGCCATTTTTGCCATAGTGTTAGTCCTCACACTAATAATATAAGATAGGAAAAATAGCCATTTAGTACTTATCCCACTAGAAAAGGAATCCTTTTTTAAGGCGTGGTACCGTTTTATTTATTCTTTTAACTTGAACCTTATTTTGAAAGTATTTGTTGTAATAGTTACCATTATTATCATGATTGAATTACTTTAATTGTGAAAACCTATTATACGAATATGAAATTAATGAAATACAGACATACCTTATAAAGTGAAATACTGAGGCAAATTGCTGTAAAATGCTATAAAAAGCAGTATACTAGCTATATTTGAAGGTGGCCATTGCATTATGCTTCATTTACAATGGTCATTGAAGTTTTGTACAGTATTTAAAGAAGTTAACATAAATATAATAAAACAAAGTGTTTGATCCAAAAGAATTGTAAAGTCAGATATTAAAGGATTCCAAATCATCTAGATGTCCTAGACATGGTGTGCAGTATACTACAGTAGCATCTGGCAATTTACTGATAGCATCTATTATAAAACACTGCATTACAATGGCAGAATTTTCTTGGGTGCAGGTGTACATAAATACCATAATGTACTAATTTGTATTCTGTCCTGTATAAATGTTGTTGGGTTTGGCTCAATGAAAATGCCTTCTATAATGTGACCAACACAAGGTAGCAAATTGGCAAACGAGGGTTACTGAGATGTTACTGCTCTCCAAACAAATGTTTTATTATTTTATCACTGACAACTTTTGAGTCCTACACGTGCCATAAACTAATAAAAACGTTCTCCTTACCCAAGTTTAGCGAAAGTTGTTGCTTGGATGTATAACAATGAGCTTTGTTGTCGGCTCACGAGGGGCAGGGCGAGTGAATGGTTCTGCCTAGCTCAAGATCTGCAGAAGCTAATTGAATCAATGATGATAATAAGACAGACAAGGCAGCAGATGCTCGCGTGCCTTTACAACACCAATCCCATTGACGCATTCCGACAACAGAAACTGAGTGATGTGCTGGCACCCTGCAGTTGGAAAGAACCGCATCTTAGCTACGTACCACCTGCTTTGCTGATAACTTTATTGCATCAGCAAAGAAATATCTTGTCTTTCAAAGACGGGCCATGTGCATAAATGAAAATAAGACTGTAAGGCCCGGTACTGTGTACCGGTAAAATATTTGCTGCCGTTACTTATCCCCTTTTTTTTAAAAAGTACAAAATTACATCGGGGTGCTCGGCAAGATAATACTAGCAGAATAGTAATTGTTATTTTAACGGCATCAGAGTTGGTATGGCGTCAGCGAATTGAAACAAAAAAAAAAAACCCCGAAACCAAAATCCAAGCCTAACAACTTGAAAACTCAAATTAATTCATACAGTAGAACAGCTCAGTGTTGCGTAACTAAATACTGCTCTATTCTCCTACTGCAAGTCATTCAACACGTATTAATTAAATTTGCAAAGTGTCTTGCTTTCAAACAATACTTCAATGGGGGCGGGGCGGGGCGGGGGGCACTCAGCAATAATACAGGACCAGAAATTAAAGAAATTAAAGATACTTTCAGCTCTGGCCATGTGATACTGCAAATGCAACATTAGTAACTTTGGCTGTTAACAGCCAAACTGCGAAACGTGCAACTTGTGTAATACATTTGTATATATTGTTGTTTCTAATAAAATAATGTAATAAAAAGGGATGGGCGTCCTACTTTGAAGATACGTTTGAGTTACGTCGCTTGGGCTGGTGTCTAAGGGTCTTAATATCTTCGTGACGGTTTTGCTGTTTTGCATTACACGTAGCACTTGTAAACATTGATTTCAAAGAAACCATCCATCTATAAACAAACTTACATTATTTGACTGCTGTAGCGTTTCACTGAAATGTAACGGCCCAAACGTGCAATAGCCGATGGCTACAAAAAACAAACAAACAAACAAAAAAAAAAACAATTAAACTTATAAATACTGTCGTTGTATTTATTTCTAACAACAACAATAATAATTATTATAATAATGAACAACATATTTAGAAACTGCACCTGCTCATTGATAGAATATACGGCAGCCTATAACAAGCTATATAATCCTTTTCATTTTCAACTTGTGTGAACACAGATAATCGATTAGGATAAAGTTCATTTGGAAAGAACCGTGTCTAAATGTATTACGACTGCATCTGCCTTTAGAAGTTTTAAATTCGCAAGTTTTCAGAAACCAGGGACAAAGATGTCCCAAACCTTGCCTAACTTGTTTAAATACATTAGCTTCATTGCGGGGGAATGTGATTAGTGCCCAGTTCCTGAAGTAATTGCATTACTGCTTAAGCGCGCTCAGTGCTTTAGAGGCAAGATGTGAAAGAATCTTTCCATCAGTCCGCATCTAACTTTGTTAAGTTTGATCAGAGATGACTGTTGATTTCCAAGTATGCCAACTCACTGTAGTTTGCTGGTATGAAAAGTGGCGTCAAACTGTAGCAGAAGGCTCTGGTATTGCAGCTATGCCCCTATTTGAAGAAAGTGACGTGCAATGATAAAGAAAGCTTTACAAGCATACAAAGTAATTTCAATGAATACAAAACCAAAAAAACATAAAAGCATATAGTACCAATATAGGCAATTTACGTTTTATGAAAGACGCTAAAACGGGAATTACTACGTCTAGAGAAGTATTGATATTCTTTCGTATTTATTAAGAGAACATTATTTTATTACATGTATTTGGAGCAAAACATAGAATCATACAGAGTTGGATTCTCTGTAATTGGATGTTATGACTCCAAGGGAAGGGTTTGTGCATTGAAAGGCAATGATATGGTTTGCTTTAGAATAAATAAAGCTTTGAAGGTTCCTCATGGGGGGTGGGGGTTGCTTTTAGGGGCAGCCGGTAGCTCTGGTGAAGTAGAGAAAGTTAGAAGCGCTCACGTGCCTTGAGCGAACACGAAATAAAGCATCTATCTTAAGCCCACGTAGCTGCACGTGTACTTTCAATTTTCTTTGTCCAACCCAAGTCTGCCGTGTCAAAGGTGGCAATGGGGTCGAGTAAGCATTCACAGTTGTTCCCCAGTTTTATTTTTTTCACAACAGCTCTTAGAAAGATATTGATTTTTAGAAATCCCCAACCCTTAAGCGCAAAACATTTAGTTTACATTATTTTCTCAGTTAGAATGGGAAATAGCCAATACAGATTCAGTTAATAACCTCTACACCAAATATATGTCCTATTTCTCACGGATAATGGGTTGAAAGTGTTTTATTCAGTAATAGAAACCGTCAGTCTCCATGATGGTTTAAAACTACTTTATTTATGTATAAAGGAATGACAGACATAATCGCACTGCCAGGGCATGCAGACGGAGGGTTGCTGTTTCTGACCATCTTATTTCCTATCATTGAAAATAAATCCTGTTAATGTCAGGTTATGACATTAAACGTGGGTTAAAATAAACCATTTATTTCAATTATGAGCTGAATAGAAGTTGCTGTTGAAGTTTACAAAAAGTGTTGTGGGAAGATTTATCAAGACTTTGAAACAGAGCGTGAACTAATGGATTTAGATTATCTCTGAATCACTCTCTCAATGGGCACTAATTCCCTCTTGGTGTTTTCAGGGGGCTGCGCAAAGCTGAATTGATGTAATTATTGGGTTGGATTGTTGGAGACTCGCGCCAGATGGCCACGGGTTTCTAAAGCCTCCGTTGTTCGTGTTTGTTTTTTAAACTTGCATATATGATGTTGATTCAGGGATCAGAAATCTGAAAGGACCCAACGCTGTAAAACAGTATTATTCATGGGGACAGAATGTTCATCGGCGTGACCCAGTACTAAATACATTCATTAGACGGGATTCTTTTCACTGCGATTAGACACATGGCTGGATTCAGATTGAAGAGACAATGGCATATAAAACGCATACTAATGTCTGAAGAAAAAGAAGAGTTCACGCAGAGATTTTTCGTTTTTTTACAGTGGAATTCTTATTGAATTCTCAGTGGTTCCTCTTGCATAAGCGAGATAAAGTGAGAAAGTGAAAGCTGGAAATGAAACGGGTGATTGGATATAGCAGAAATCTATTTTAAGTTAGCAACCTCCACAAACTTAAGGACTATATTGTCCCTTTCATAAAGACATTCTTTAAAAACGACATTTTTTATTAGCTATTAATGTTATGTAAAAATATGTAAATTGTCAACTAGAAAACATATAAGTAATGTTCTCAGTGCTTGTAGGATAGCCTAATTTGCACAGAAAGAAATGCTGCTAATTTTAGAAAAAGAACAAATACAAACTTATGAAAAGTTAACAAATTAATTTCATGCACTACTGCCAAACATGCAAACCTGGGTTATGTCCAGGAATAAAATAACGATCATAATGACTATAGAGATAAAATACACTGCATTGAACCTACAGACGTTACACATATATTGTTAAAGTTGGAACATTTATAAAATGCAACAGTCTTTGAAAACATTTTCGTCTTCTATAAATAGCAGAGTTTCTGTAATAACTGTTACATATTATAACTAAATTGAGTCACAATTCAGTTAAATTGCATTAGCTACTTTAAACGCGTTTCTTCGTATATGTTTTACAGTATCAGTTAAGAGTAAACTTCTGTTTTCAGAAGACGTCATTTAAAAAAAAACGGCAACGGGTCTAAAATAAAAGTTGGTCTTGAGTAATTTGTCTCAGCTTTTGTTAAGGCACACTCTGAGAAATTGAATGCAGAAAGGCGGGGTTTTCTCCTCTGCTCCTTTGTAAATCAATAGCTGCACGGTTTTGAATGGTCACTCTGAGGCTAGAGGGGCAGCACTCGAGCTGGGAAGCGTTTTGTCTGCATTGAAGAAAAGCAGCAGATTTTTTAGGCAGGGGCGGGAGATCTGGGACAGTCAGTCTGCAGACAGGCATCACAGAAGACAAGAGTTCTCACAGCGCCAACAGAAACCGTAATCCTGCTACAGACAGATGCTTTGTAAATTAGACTTTGCAACACACCGGGCTGCGTGATCAATAGTTCTAACTCGAGTTAAGATGCTTTTCAATTGATACGAGTCTTCAACTGGATAAGTTTTCTGTTGTTGTTTTTTTTTTTTTTTTTTTTTTTTTACCTATCTTGTTTAATTACTTTAAAGAGAAAATAGTGAAAACGTGACTTTTGCAGTGCTGGGAGTTCTGTGAAGCTGATTCAACAAACAGGGAACTTCACAAACTTGAAGGATTTAATATGTGCTAGACTTAAGCAACTTGTTTAGGCATTTTCCAGGAAATATTTATAACAAGCCTGTTGGAAGCAGAATCAAGAATGTGCAGCAACAAAGGAAACTTATATTTGTGTTTATTTTTTCTGAATGCACTACTGGTGGTTATGCTGTTAACCCAGGATGCTGCAGGTAAGACTTTAAAATATAAATTATATGAGGAACAGAGAGTGGGGACTGTGATTGCTCGATTAAGGGAAGATGTGGTTGAAGTGTTATCTAAACTACCTAGCCCCCTTTCGGTCCGTTTCCGAGCAATGCAGAGAGGGAGCACCCCTTTGCTCTTGGTTCGGGAGGAAGACGGGGAGATCAGCATTGGGGAGAAAATTGACCGTGAACTGCTCTGCCAGAAAAACCTCAATTGTACAATCGAATTTGACGTGATTACACTACCAACGGAGCACTTGCAGCTGTTCCACGTTGAAGTGGAAGTTCTGGACATTAATGACAATTCCCCCCAGTTCTCCAGGTCAGTTATTCCTATTGAGATCTCAGAAAGTGCCGCTGTAGGAACACGGATCCACTTGGACAGCGCTACTGACCCAGATGTTGCTGAAAATTCCCTTCACACTTACTCCTTGTCTCAAAATGAGCATTTTGATATTGAAGTGCGAACTAGGACTGATGGGGCTAAGTATGCAGAACTTATTGTGGTTAGAGAACTGGACAGAGAGATCCAGTCAAGCTATGAGCTCCAGCTATTGGCCTCTGACACTGGTGTACCTCCCAGATCTGGCTCAACTCTTCTTAAAATTAGTATTTCTGATTCAAATGATAACAGTCCTGTTTTCGAAGAACAATCATATGTTATCCATTTACAAGAAAACTCACCTGTGGGGTCTTTGCTGCTAGACCTCAATGCCACAGATCCAGATGAGGGCGCTAATGGGAAAGTAGCATATTCTTTCAGTAGCCATGTGTCTCCTAAAATCCTGGAGACATTTAAGATGAACCCAGAAAATGGCCACCTTATTCTTCTTAAGCCACTCAACTTTGAAGTCACCAAGTCCTATGAGATTGATGTCCAGGCTCAAGACTTGGGACCTAATTCTATCCCAGCTCACTGCAAGATTATCATAAAAGTTGTAGATGTCAATGATAACAAACCTGAAATCAGCATCAACTTAATGACTCAGGGGAAGGAGGAAGTGGCCTATATTTCTGAAGGGGCAGCAAAAGACACTTTTGTGGCTTTGGTAAGGGTTCAAGACAGGGACTTTGGTTTGAATGGAGAAGTTGTCTGTAAGCTACATGGGCATGGTCACTTTAAACTTCAAAAGACCTATGAAAACAATTACATGATCCTGACCAATGCTACATTAGACAGAGAAAAGAGATCTGAATACAGTCTCACTGTTATTGCAGAAGACAAAGGGATCCCCAGTCTCTCTACAATTAAACACTTCACAGTTCAGGTGCTGGATGAAAACGACAATCCACCACGTTTTCAGAAAAACAGGTATGAGATCTTCATGTCTGAAAACAATTACCCCGGAGCCTATATCACTTCAGTGATGGCCAGTGACCCCGATCTTGGAGAAAATGGACATGTTACCTACACAATTTTGGAAAGCTTTATTTTAGGGAGCTCCATTACCACCTATGTAACCATTGACCCTTCCAATGGGGCCATTTACGCTCTCAGAACATTTGATCATGAAGACATCAACAGAATTGCTTTTGTTGTTCAAGCAAGGGATGGTGGTAGCTACCAGCTTAGTAGCAACACCACAGTGGTCCTCACAGTTATAGATGAAAATGATAATGCACCAGTTATTGTCGTGCCAGCACTGCACAACCATACTTCTGAAATCTCCATCCCTAAATATGCTGAGCTTGGATACCTAGTCACAGCCATTAGGGCCACTGACAGGGATTCTGGTATTAATTCTGAACTGAGTTGCTTTATTGTATCTGGCAATGAAGATAACATCTTCACCATGGACCCAAAGAAGTGTGAGATCTATACCAATGTTACTATGGAAGACTTTCCCCACCAAGAAATTGAAATTGTGGTAGTGGTTCAAGATAAGGGAAGCCCACAGCTTAATGCCAAAGCAACCTTTAAGTGTATTTTGTATGAAAGCCTGGATATTCTTTTCCAGCCCACACCAACAGCCAGCAGCCAGCCTGCTCTTGATGTCTCTATGATTATCATTATTTCTTTAGGAGCCATTTGTGCAGTCCTCTTAGTCATAATGGTGATTTTTGCTACCAGATGCAACCGAGAAAAGAAAGATACAAGATCATATAACTGCAGGGTGGCTGAATCCACTTATCAAAATCATCCCAAGAAACCATCAAGGCAGATACACAAAGGAGACATCACTCTAGTGCCAACTGTTAATGGCACGCTGCCCATAAGATCTCATCACAGGTCACCCTCATCGTCACCAACCATGGAGAGAGGCCAGATGAGCAGCAGGCAGAGCCATCACAGCCGCCAATCACTGAACAGCTTGGTGACCATCTCATCCAATCACATACCGGAGAATTTCTCACTGGAACTTGCACACACCACTCAACCAGTTGAGGTAAGAAACAAAAAACAATGCAATGCATTTTTTGTGTGAAACTCAACTCATATACTGTATATATATATATATATATATATATATATATATATATATATATATATATATATATATATATATATAATTAAAATGTCTATTGTATTGTTTATTTGATTTTAATTTCACATTTTATTGCCATTTATATGAATTGTTCATAATAGGCAGTAATAAAATACTGTGTTTATTTTTTGCAGTCAAGAACAATACAAGTTCTTACAAGTTCACAGACTCTGATTAGCACTAATCTTGTACTACCTAAAGTAGTGCTGATAGAGGTCTGTAGAACCAGCCAAACCTAGGCCGGGACCAAGTCAAAACTTTGACAACCCGCTAATCGCACTGTAAACTGTATTTAATAGCGTTTTCTTTTCATGAGTAGAAGAAATAAGATACTTACAAAAAAAGAAAACGCTTTTAAATACAGTTTTGTTAAGTGTGATTAGCGGGTTGTCAAAGTTTTGATTTGGTCCCAGCCTTAGCCAGTTAAGTCTTAAACATGCTGTTTAAGTTAGTATTTGTTTGTTTATGTGTTTATTTATTATTTAATGTTATTTATTTTTGATATAGCAAGTCTCACAGCTTCTGTCCATGCTTCATCAGGGCCAGTACCAGCCAAGACCAAGTTTCCGTGGGAATAAATATTCAAGAAGCTACAGGTAAGATACATTTAACTTTGCCCGAACATCTGCTTGCTTTTTTATGTGATACATTTTGGCCAGGCAGAAGATGTTACCTCCATTGCTGGGAATATGAAGTTAACATCTTTTGACTAATAATCAGAGACCTTACACCGTAAATCAACAAAAAATGTATAATGGTGTGCTTGTTTTCTTTTGAAATTAGTTTTATAGCCAACATAAGATTAACACAAACATATTTCATATCTGTGTTTTTACAGATATGCCCTTCAAGACATGGACAAGTTCAGTCTTAAGGACAGTGGTCGGGGAGACAGTGAGGCTGGGGACAGTGATTATGATCTAGGCAGAGACTCTCCAATTGACAGACTTCTTGGTGAAGGATTCGGTGAACTTTTTCTGACAGATGGCCATCACAGACTTCATCCAGGTATGTCAAACTCCTATACAACCATTACCAAGTGACATACTTAAAACATAAAGCATACAAAATAGTATTCAAACCTAAATACAGTGGATTTTTTTTTTGTTTGTTTTGATAAGATACATTTTTCTAAGGAGGTAATTTCCAAACCATACCGAAGCTGTTTATCAGTGGTTGATAATGAAAATGAAAAAAAATCTGAATAATCATTTTATTGGATTTAATGGCAGACATGTGTTGAGTTACTGAAACTAGATATGATCCAGTTTTGAAATAACATCTCTTCATGGAAGTACCATTTGTAAATTAGCCTCTTTATTATTTGTTTCTTTTTTTTAACTTGTACCAGTTGGGGCCAGATTCGCAGGAGTTGAATTTAAATTTTTGTTCAGAAAAGTAAAGCACGGTAGGTGCATATGGAAATATACTCTACAGTACATCAAACACCTTTTCCTTAAAACGTTTCTTAATGTAAAATGGAGATTCGCCAAATAGTACAGCACAGTTAAACTTTGAGTAAACATTGATTTGATAATGATTAAGCTTTTCTACAGGATTTATCTTTGAAAATGACAAGAAACACAAAAGGGTTAATACTGTCATTAGAAATCTTTATTTGAAAAGCACAAGTGCATAAACTTTCTTTTCTTTTTTTAAGCTATGAAGCTCTGCACAGATGAATGTAGGGTACTCGGGCACTCAGATCAGTGCTGGATGCCACCATTGCCCTCTCCAGCTTCGTCTGACTACAGAAGTAACATGTTTATACCTGAGGAGGACCCCCAGCAGCCTTCAGTAGAAGAGGACAGCCAGTCCATAGATTCCAATGACAGAAAGAAGAGCTTTTCCACTTTTGGCAAAGACTCTAATAGCAGCAACGAGGAGGCAAGAGACCTTTGCAGCACCCCTCTCCTTTCAGAAATGAACAGTGTCTTCCAGCGCTTACTGCCTTCGTCATTGGATTCTTACACAGAGTGCAACGAGGTGGAAAGAATGAGCTCCCTAGAGCGCAAAAAGGGACATTTGCCAGGGAAATCTTTATCTTACCCCCAAGGGGTGGCAGCTTGGGCAGCTAACACTAATTTCCAAAACCCAGGAAGCAGTACGGGGCCGATTCAAGTGAATCACGTGAGTGCACAGCCCCCCTCCAAGTGGCTGCCAGCCATGGAGGAAATCCCAGAGAACTACGAAGAGGACGATTTTGACAACGTCCTGAATCAGCTCCACGTGAGCTGGAGTGACAGTAAACATGAAATAATGGATGCCAGTGAATTGGTTACCGAAATTAACAAACTTTTACAAGATGTCCGTCAGAGCTAGACATGACAGCTGAACCTTTTAATGTTTTTCCATATTTATGGGAGTCCGGAAAACAAAAGAGAACTGCAATTACCATTCAGTTGCATTTATGATGTAAATGTGTATGCGAATGCTAATTATTGGAATATGTTGTATTTTCTTGTTCTGTACACAGTGTACACAATGTGAGTGTAATTATCTTTGTATTTTAAAAATACATTTGTACTCCTATATTCATATTATATAAATTTAATCAAAGTCTATTTTTATATTCTTATTGCATGTTGAAATGGATAAAAAGTATCCTGATTTTTTAAACGTTGTTCAATAAATAAAGTTTTTGCTTTTTAAATGCTTTTGTACATGATAACTGATTCAGGGGAATTAGCTTTGTTGAATTCAGTGAGTGTAATGCCAAGAGCATGTTGTACTGTAATCCAGAAGCATGGGCAGTTTGTCAATCATTTTAATTGGTATCGTTTGGTGTATGTACAGGGAAGTAATTTAAAAAGTTTATGTTAAATGTGAATCAGTGGAAGGTTAGAATTACCTGAAATAACCATAAAAAACTGCACATGATGAAAATGAATTGCAATGCAAAATACTGAAACAAATGTTTAATTTAATTCAATTTAATTTAATTTAGAACCCCCCCCCTCCCCCCCCCCCCTCTTGCTGTCTTTAGATTTATACTTGGATACTTAAAATTATTTCAAATAAATACATTTAAATAAGCTCGAAAATCGACATGTACATTTTATTTGATGTAGTCATTCATATTCATTAGAATCCATATTTAGAAATTCAGAGAAAACAATATAAATCAGTGATTGCTGCTACTTCCTGGTGAGAAATCCCTTCCTGTGCTAGAGGTCAGCTTCACTTCAGTGGTCTTGCTTCAATCCGGATATGTAACCTACTGCACAAGAGTTGTTTACTTAAAAATGATGCTAATGCTTAGCAGGAAAATGTAATTTAAAACATTGGTTGGCGCTCATTAAATGTGAGATACCAATATCTTCTATCAGTGCATCTTGCTACTCAGCCCAGTGCTAATCCAAATCACAGTTATGTGACATGGATGATTGTCTACTTTAAGTTGGGACCACCATATTCTTTGCACTTGACTGCATATTCTAATAGTGAGGATGTTCAGAATGATTTATACACCTGTAAACTTGTCCTGACTATTTCCTGTACATACTGTAGGCGCTGAAACCATAGCTACATGTACTGTTCATACATCACACTGTATTCTACTCCTCAAAGCATTTTAATCATAATAATCACATACAGAATGAAGAAATGCATTAGCGTTTTTACAATGTAGAACCAACTGTGAACGCTTTGGAACAGTTACATTTGAAGTGTGGTGCGTAGACCTCTAGGGACCATACCGCCGAATTGCACTTCAACTTAAAAAATAACTACAAAATACTGCGTGCATTTTGGTTTAAAACACTTTGCAGGTGCAGCCGATATGTTAACAGTACTGATACTAACTGCAACAGATAAAGCAGTCCGTGTAAGTTGCAGAAGTAAAAAAAAATGCACAAGACCCAATGTATTGCACATGATAAATATTTGCATAGTATTTTCTTAATGGTGGAAAAATATGATAAACTCATAAATTCAATAAAAAAAGATGTAAAAGACCGAAGACAGCATAACGTACCAGATTTGAATGGGCACTTCTCTGCTTTCTTAGTGGAAGCTGTTTAGGCATGCACAAGCAAGCGCAATGCACTGCATACCACTTTTTACCCACGTACCTGAAAATAACACGACACCGGTAAACAGATTAGCTGCCCAGTTATAGTTAAAACTTTGATAAAAGTTTAGTTAGAGCTCCTGAGAGGAGTTCGACTTTTGTTTTGTTTATGTTGGTTTGTAAACAAATAAATATACAGGCACTGTCCTATTTTTCACTACAAGAAGTTGTTTGAGTGCTTTATTTCTCACAAGAAGATGGGGCTAGTGAGATCTGCAACCTGAAACACTACAGACAAGTGTCCACTTCATTACAATATATATAACGTTTTAGCTCAAAGAGCCAACTTCCCAACATTTCGGTATGTTTAACATGCCTTTGTCAAGGGAAAGTGTGTGTTGAAAACAAACATTGGAGGTATTTATAGGCTTTTGATGCCATGTGTGGAAGGGAGGTGAATTCACTGACAGAGGAGACAGAAAGTTGTAGTGTTGAACACCGCTTGGGTGTACGATTTATTAATTTCCACAAGATGGAACTGTTGTCCTATTATTACCAACAATGGTATAAGGCCTTGACAGATCACCTTGGGTACACACGCAGGTGCACGAAATAATAATCAAAACAGAAGGCACAAAGAAAAAGAGAATACAAAACACTATTAACAAAACTACAAAATAAAGGTGCTGCACTGCAGCGTTTCTCCGACCATCGCTACCCACACGGCCTGAGTCTCCGTCGTACACTCCACAGTTCCCTCAACTGTGTAACTTAAAAATATACTTTCGGGGGTCCCAAGGTTCCCCTGCTACTGCTATATTTATTTTCTTTTCTTGTTTTGTTTTATTTGTGGGTGGTGTTCTCCGTCCGTTTCTTGGTCTGGACACAAAGCTTCCGCTGGCTCGTTTTACGTCCTATAGGGGCAAATCTGAGGGAACGTTATTTTATAGGCCCAGCAATCCCCCAAGGTCCGCCTCCCAACCACTGAGAGAGAGGGAGAGACCACACCTTCTCCCAGCCTCTCCGTGTCATTGCCATGACTGACAGGTGGATCTTACGAGGCTTCTGCCCTCTTCCTGCAGAACCATGCATGCGCCAGACAGCCAACACAGACCTCTCCCTGTTACACCATGGTAACCATTGATTTATTTCTCTTTGAATTTAATGTCTTTGTGATGTAATTCACTATATAGCTAGTGATGTAATGACCTACTGTTCCTTTCTATTTAAACCTTCAGGCATCATGGTTTATTTATCCATTTATTTTCTTTTATTCTTCTATACTGTACATTATCTAATTTTATTTTTTCTAAAACCACAAACTTTAGGTGATCCATGGTGTGTCTTTTCCTTGTAAAATGCTGACCTATTGGTTAATTTACTTTTGTATTTCTTATGTTTGATAGGTGGTTCTATATTCTTTTATATAATTATGTACTTGTCTCTCCTACATATTTTATTTTATTACATTTTATCGTAAATATACCACATACACGATTGCTATCCTTTGCTATCCTGTATTAAGACTGATTTATTTATTTATTTATTTATTTATTTGCGATTCCACTTTTATCTTTACCAATGTATTTGCACTCTTTACATGTGCTTTTACAGGGTTCAATCTCCCTCTTAATGTATCTATGATCCCTTTATGTTTACTGTGGACTATAATTTTGGTCTTCATTGTTTTCCCTTCACGCCTCTCACTTGCAGATTTTTCTGGAGAAGACCACAAAGTCACTGTGCCGGTACCTGCTATCTATAATTCTCTCAGGAAGGAAAAGGAAACAAACAAATTACAATTATGAATCACTGTATACTAATGTTCATTTGCTTGGTGAGTATCATATTAATTGCTGTTTCAATTACTGCCACCAACACCACTATAAAAAGATAACTAGCATGTGTTGGGACTTTGTGCCTGTCTACTTGTTGTAAGGTATAGGCATGAGTGTGGATTTGTTTGTATAGTCAAATAAATGCTGTAAACGAACTGGCAGACAGATATGCCATTTCAGGGCTTTCACGTAAACGTTCTTAGGAGTTGATATTGTTGGATTGCAAACCCATAAGTTCCTTTTCCATCTTGTCATGGATCCACTCTTAAACACATATTCACTATCCAGTACTCGGACACTGGGTGACCATTTTTCTCTCAGTCCATTTGAAGTGATATTAAAAGGGTCTCTCTGCATATGAAAAATATGCAGATAAATACAGTTATTCACAGTATAGCTTGACATAAAGGAAATCTGAAGGAGTATGGCCACGGTATAAATACAGTATTCCTGACCACTTGCACCTCGCAGGTCAAAAACTAGACTCAGCCAAGCATCCTTATAGTGACTGGTGCAAGGCAAAAGATGAATAGAATAAAACCATTGTAACTGTACAGTAAGCATTAAACTCTTCCAATTTTGTGCCTGTATACTGTTAAAATGGCATTATTACCTTCAGAAAATGTGCTTTTGCACATGTTTCAAAATAGGGCCTTCTATTGTTTTCTACAAGGTATAAATTGTTTGATATTTAGCACATTTTTAACAGTAAAGTTGAATATAGCAATTAAATAATTTATCCAAATCCATGTTTGGACCGAAGTACCATGTGGGATAAGAGATCTTTGTAATTGCCTATTTTATAAATCTGTGCTAATGTCTAAGCACTGGAAACTTATTAAACTAGTTTGTGAAACTTACACAGGTTTTATGTAAATCGAATATGCTCAAGTATACAAATTACCTCCATTATAAGATAACATTATAAATCGGTAAAAAAGAAAATCTATAAATCTAAAATATTTAAAAGAAAATCAATAAAATACCAGAAAACATAGATCGTTCACATATTTCATTAACATCAGCTCTAAAAATGTACTCAAAGAAGTACTATTTTTGCCTTGAAAAATGCTAACATATGCATCAGTTTAACCTATATTTTTGCATAATTTACGACACACAGCTGCTGGACTGTAATCAACATCCTTCATTTTATGAATGATACATTTCTGATTAAGTACCAGAGTCAGCTATTTATATGAGTTCATGGTAAATTAAACACAATCTTTATAGAGAGTTATTGGGTAGATAAAAGGTCCAAGTAGTCAGAGACTGATTGTGATCTAGCACTGCAGATGAAATCACTTGGAAAGAACCTGTGCACTGCTGGAACAACTGCACATATTAAAACCACCTGACTGATAGGTAGGTATTCATTCGTGATTGCCAAGATACTCGGAAGTAGGGGGAAGCTTAAAAAAAAGCATCTGCAATTATTTTACTGAAGCAATAAAATGCCACTGCAGTTAACAAAACCAAGGACAGCACAATTAAAACATGAGTGGCTGCTATCTTCTTTCATAATGACCAATATTCACGGTAGGATCATTATAATTATAGGTGACATTGTGTTAATTGTTTCTTGCTGGGTACTTGCTAGTTTTATATCCTCACAATACAGAACACAACACAAAAAAGGTACGTCAAAAGGAGGGCAGCGACAAAATTGCTCCCCCTTGTGAATGCCCCTGGAAGTTTTGAACATGCATGAGATATCCAAGGGATACAAGGGAAATATATGAGGGAACTCAAGTAGATGAATGTGTCTACAAATACCTTTTTTTAATGTCTTCATTTGGTTAAAAATGTCTGCTGTGACAAATGAACAGCATGAGATAGCAATTGTTTTCTCACGTAATGATTAATTGGGCAGTTTAGGTTTTGAATAAGTCTTTAGATGTTTCATTTTTGTTGCTTCCGGTATGATTTTTTCCCCTTGTGGTTTCAGTTTGAAACAAAACCATTGTGATGAATATTTAAACACTGTACTTATTTATCAATTGGCAGCACAGTCATTGGGGAAATGTGATTATTGTTGTTGCTGTTTGCCGGCGGGTTTGAATTGCTTGATAATGTTATTTTTTTTACTAAGTTTACTATGCCATAAAACCACCCATAATATGCTTCTGTTGCAATACCCAGTATAATTTCACAGACAGTAGCTGCCCATTTTCCCATTATTTCCCATTGTTTTACTATTCATTTTACTTCTCGCCATTTCCTGTGCTTTCCAAAGCTTTCACTATGCTTTCCAAAGCATTCTGATGCTTCAGTATATCACTGTAAAATTGTATTATGGAATGTATTCAGGCTTATCCCAGAGCTAACATTCTTGAAAGCATTGTTATTTTGCTTTGTACCTTGTTCACACAATTGTATGCAGACTGTTAGCAGAGTTGCAAAACAGTGAGTTTATTATGAAACATAATGTAGTTATAAAATAACAATACTGTGTTGCAAATTTAAAACGGATTGGCTGTTAAGTGAAAGAAATGTCTATGTATTGATTTATGTATTCATTTATTTCTATATTTATTAATGTATTTATTTATTTATTTATTTACTTTTACCAGCTATATAGACTATCCTTCAGAATTAGCTAATTCTCAGAAATTAACGTTCCTTTTTGTCCAGTGGGGACCACAAATAGCGTTACCCAGTACCGAGAGGAAACTGTACTTCCTTGCGTCAACAGGGACCACAATGAGTGTTACACTGACAGTAAACAAAACATTTTCAGAGATCAGGATCAGATCTCAGAATGATGATGATGATGATGATGATGATGATGATGATGATGATAAAGGGGCATTCAGAACAGAAAATAGGAGGTACTTTTTTACACAGAGAATTGTGAGGGTCTGGAACCAGCTCCCCAGTAATGTTGTTGAAGCTGACACCATGGGATCATTCAAGAAGCTGCTTGATGAGATTCTGGGATCAATAAGCTACTAACAACCAAACGAGCAAGATGGGCAGAATGGCCTCCTCTCGTTTGTAAACTTTTTTTATGTTCTTCTTATGATGATGATGAAGATGACTTAAAAAAATCTCCAAAATCTCCAAGTCCCAAGAATCTCAGCTGGCTGACTTCATCTTTCAAAATACTGATTGTTTTCTCAATCAACTAATCGTGTAGCACTGACAGTTAACACAACACACTTGCATAGGTTCAAATCCCACGTATACCAGTCTTTTTTATATTTATATAAAGAAAGATTTTTTTGCAGGCAAATGTTCCATTTTAAAACAGAAATAAATAATTTAATATAAATGATATAGACGTCACAATAAGTGCGTTCCCTAGTATATTTCCATGTTGACAAAACAAGTTAACTGTCATTAAACTCGGATATCCTGTAACATGGATTAAAACTCCTTGGGGTCTGCAAAAAAGTTGTTGTTTTTTTTGCCTGCAATGCGTGCGACTAGTCCATTTTTAAATATCAATAAATCGTTTATTATAAAAAGGGCTTCTGATAATTGGTTTTAACCGATAAAACCCGATAAAACACCCCCGATACAAAAATAAATAAATCGGTGGATAGCCAATAAACACCGGAAAACACCAGAAAGACTGTGGAAATGGTTAATCTATTCACGTTGACTTTAACCATTTACTACAAAAATAATAATAAATACATTTCCCAGTGCTGCTGGGCAATGTCCCGCCTTCCAGACTTGTATCTATCATTGATTCGTTCTGAATACTTTAAGCCCGCCCCAACTACTGAGTGACAGCACATTCCTACATTTCTATTGGAGACTCCGCTTGCGAGATTTAAAATGAGATTACAATCAGGATGGAGGCTTGTTAGCGGGATTTAAAGATGTATTACAGTTAAAATACAGAGGATTTAAAACAGAATTGTGGCGAAATGTACAAAAATGGCTACACACAAAAACCCCAGAGAAATGTGCCTGTGACCATAGGGATTTCGTTGTGGAAGACAGCAAAGGAAAGGAGGTACAACTTAAGTGTACAAGTACTGTCAAGTTACTATACATATTTTGACACTTAAAAAAACACTCAAGCATTTTGGAAAGTAACCAAAAACACTAATTTCATACAGTATATCAAAAACAAAAGCCCCGAAAAAAACAGTTTACATAAACGAAAACCGAAAAACAGAAGCCCTAATTATAAATGATACAGACATCAAAATAAATGCGTTCCCTAGTATATTTTCATGTTGACAAATCAAGTTAACTGTCATTAAACTCGAATGTCCTGTAATATACATATGCATGGATAAAAGTGCCTGGGGTCTGCAAAAAAATACTTTGGGAGAAAAAAGAGGAGGAGAAGGACTTTTTTACCTTTGGCGACTTATTTCTCTTACAGTACAACAGGTATTTCCTTTTTTTCTATATTTCACCTAAGCGTGTTGAGAAACTACAAAATAAAAGTGGAATGGTGTTTTTGGCTGATTTAGTTTTGCTGCACCAATACCCTGAAAACACGTAAACTGTCCTTGCTGTACAGAGTCAGGGAGTTCTTGCGCTTTGCTGATAACTTGGCGCGAGGAACTACCGTTCCTCTCAATATCTATCATATTTTTTGAGAGACAGGGACAACATTATAAAAAAAATCAAGAAAAACATTCACAGGATGCATTTCACAGCAGTTTTGCCAACTAGGGCCTAATGGAAGCTGAAATGTTTCCCAACTGGCTATAATGGTAATACATGAAAAATATAGCTAACATAGCTACAGTTTGTTGTTTTCTTTTCATTTGGACTCATCTCATACGTGAGAAAGATCAGAGAACTGATTGGACAGGTCACTCTTGGAGACGCTGCTTGAATGTTAAGATCTTAAGGTAGTTGTGGACCATGCATCAATTTACAGATCTAGCAACAGTAGCATGCAGGATTTAAGAGAAGACTGAAAACAATGAAATATTTTCTATTTGTGTGTGTGATTTTGGGGTTATGGTTATTTACTATGCAAATACACAGTAGTTATCTGCTATTATTTAAGGCTTCTTTACTACTTAATACCACCCACCTTTCTCCATGCTGCTTTTATGCGCACAGGCTTACAGACCTTTTTGATCTCTGCAAGTCACTAGTACTGTAAAACTTTGCAAAGTGCTTTTGAGCTCAAAGAAGCATGGCCCCTGGTGTGAAACTGAAGGCCAGTTTTGATCTTGGGGAAGTTCTGCTATACAGTACAGTACTTTTCATTCAATTGGCCTAGAATGCATGACTGACAGTAAATCAGGCCTCCTGCAATCAGGAAGTCAAACTGGATATTAATCATTGCAACCGCGTAAATGACACACTGTCCGATGCGATCGTCGCATCTCTCTGGCGGAGGTCACGTTGCAAAAAACATCTGTGAATGCGCGCATGACACACTGCCCAATGAAATCGCAGGAAGTGGGGCACATTGTGTGAGTTTTTCTGGGTGTGTGGCGTAAGACTGAGATACCAGCAGTTGTTGTTTATCTCCTAGTACAGCACCAATGGGGTGATTCAGTAGCCGGAAGCGAAAGGCTATGGCAGTAACGGTACCCCATGTTATGTGTTTCTGTGAGCTCATTATATTACCATGTTTAAATTACAAATGAAATAGCAATTCATTTGTGCACTTGCAAGAGTTTTATTAAACAATATGCTTTCCAATTTTTTTAAATGAGAATGAAAATATGCATGTCCTACACGATCGAGAACTACAATGTGCTGATAGTTGTTGTCATCCATTTGCATGTGAAGTAAAAGATAGACATACACATGGTAAATGTTACATTTAGAACCCAGTTACAAACAAAATAAACAAAGACCGGGAAATGCAGAAATATTTCATACTATTTTTGTACTTTTAACTAAACAAAACTAACAAGCTACTTTTATTATTGTCTTCAAATACTGATCCTGGGTTCCTGAACTGTCTGTTGCTGTCTTGAGTGGTCTAATCGACATTGCAGAGTACACAGTATTCGAATTGCTATCTAGATATGGCTGCAAACATGTGTTGTTGTACATATTATAGGGATGCATTTTGGCATTTGGTGTCATTGGTTGTTGAGTTCCTGCGAGCAGAATCGCATCTCAAAATATTTAACATGTTTAAACTTTGCGATCACCTGATCCTGTAAAATCGCATGGCAAAGCATGACACAGTGCCTGATGCGACTGAAAAATCACGTCGCTATTGATCAAATCGGGCAGTGTGTCCAGGGCTTAAGGTGCTGTGGCAGCAATAAAGACCCCAGAATGTCAGATAGATGTTTCTGAGTTTAATAGTTACAAAAAGTGTTTATCTTCATTTATTACCACTGTGACAAAAAAATTCCATTCCTGTGCAGAAAATAACATTTTTTTTTAAACAATTATGTTTTTATGACATTTTTACATTATGTTTATGTTGTTAAGCTGCAATTTCATTTTTATTAGAATATGCATTTTGTAGCCTATGAATTAATACTGAACACCTGTTTTTTTTTCATTTTTAGATAATTCCTTTTTATGTCCCTGATGTTTAGGGATATATTTTAAATGAAATATATATACAGAATTGTTTATAAATATTATAATATGTCACAAACACAGCCTTTGAACCTAACCTAACCTAACCCAACCTTTTTATTGTTTTTATCTGTAGTCATGCAAAGTGAGGCTTAGTGTACTAATATTGAGCTTTTCGTCATTCACACTCCATAGGATAATTATACACATATGTTACATTTATTTGCTAAGTAATGAGTAATAAATTACTTTTGCTTCACTGGACCAATTTTTCTCATGTGAGATAATGTGGCACACTATGTTTTTACCCTGAAACATAAAAAAACAGACACTAATAAGAAAATGTTTAAAAGCTATTTACTGACACCATTTTTAAGGCAAACTGGCGATTGCAGGATGATAATAAGACAGCATTGCAAAAAGTATTCTTCAAACAAAGTATAACATGAACTAATCCTCATTGAAAATCAGAACAAATCTCATTTCAGTAGAAACACCCCAAGGCAACGCAAATAGCATACATATTATTTGAAATCAATATTAAACAAAGCAGAATATAAAAATATGTTAAAATCTGGTGGGAAATTCACATGGGGACAGATTTATCAAGGTTTGAATATGGGATACTTTGTTTTGAGAAAGCGACATAATAATAAACTATTAGTTCAGGTCTGCCAAGTTATTTTAAAGATTTTAATAAATCTTGCCAACGGTGCATAAACAAAAACATTTATTCCAAGACTGGAATATAAAAACACCATAGGGGCTCTAAAAAGCACTATAGGAGTAAACCCTGACATGCTACAATAAAACACACTATTAGATTTAAATTTCATAGTATAATGGGCAGTGTTGCTACAAATTCTGACCCCTGTTGCTAAGATGCGGTTGAAAGCTGAATAAGCACTACAGCAGTCTGGTTTGTTTGTTTGTGTGTGTGGTGTGTATGCCCAGCCTCCTCCCTGTTTCCTTGGTGCAGTTAACCTGGTTAATGGTGAAAGGGTGTTCTCACTCGCTTGTGGTTTCCGAAGTCACCTGTTCATGCTCAGCCTCTGCCATTTTCCAAAAGCATGAAAATGTGATAAAACAATATGGATGCAATTTACCAGCTAGGTCCTTGTCAATGTCCCCTCCCCAATTTTGACCAAAGTCCAATTCATGACAATGGGGCATTTAAAAAACTGCTCTTGTATCTACTTTTTTTTTTTTTAACCTAGTTTAATATAGCTGCTAAAGCTGGTACAGTTGTGGTTATTTGCTATAAAATACAATTTCTTGCACCACTTTGAAAGAAATTAACAAATGTAAAACCAAAGACCGTGGAAATTAATTAACACTCATAATTTAAAATAAGACACGCCAAAGTTATTTTAGTAAATATTTTACATAATACAGTGTGGAAGGTTATCTGCTAGATTTATTATCTGTCCCTTGGTATGTAATTTTTTTTCTAAATCAGGATACACTATTTTGGCTCATATCCTAATTTTGGATTCAAATTAATGGATGGATTCAAATTAGTTTCAGAGGAAAGTATAATTGAATAAAACTGCCGCATGCAGCTTTGATTAATGACACAGGCAGAATAAAGAATTATTTGTTTGATGACAATGAGACTTCACTCTGGCAAACATAAAAAAAACACAATATTTATAACTTAAGGGGATCTCTGAATGTGTTGTTATCTCATCGTCTGAGACACTACTGGGACACTGTTACGCAGTGGGTAGGCAATCATTATCTTCAATGTATGAAGACATCATTTCAGCATCCCTTTAGCACTCTGTGGATATAATTCACAGGTTCCATTGTTGTAACAACTGAGGCCAACCTGAGCTGAAAGAATACCTAGGCTTTAACTTGGATTAAAATTGCCAGCTTGCTGTGTCTTTGAAGCTTGTTTTTTTCCAAAGCATGTCAAAGTTCTGAGTTGCTTCATTCAGATATTCTAAAAATCGGGTTTCGTGGTTCCACATGAAGAAGGCCTTTTTTCCAACCTGGTTGCTTGGTTTATAAAAATCTAAGGAAGTCAAGAAAGGCACCTGAGGGCAAACACTTTTTTTTTGCCTGAATGTTACTCTCACTAAGGCATTTTCTATATCTGTATCACCAAATATTTGTTGCAAATTGCCAAAACCCAAATTTATCTTGCAAATCGAAAATAAAAGAGTAAACCACATCACACTCTTTCCTGCAAATTCTTTCTCTCTTTCTTTGTAAAAATAGCAAACTGAATTCCAGGTTACAAGTTTAACAATTAAAAAGCGCCCCCTTTATAATCAGGCTCCTTTACAGTCAGCACTCACATATCCGACCCTATAAAATTTTGACTTCAGTGACGGTTAAAAGAGTGTGATTGTGTGACAAGCTGGCTTTAGTGGTGACGTCAGGCCAGAAAGAATCACACAGACAGGCAGTACTTGCAGTGAAACTAAGACACTGCGGCGCTCAGTGTTTTATTGTAAAATAAAAGGTTTAAACAGAAAACAGGACACAGCACTTGAGGCCAAAATAAATAGACAAACAAAACGGATTAACACTAAACAAACAGTGGACGAACAGACAAACAAACACGGTGAGTCAAAGAAACTTATATTTACCTTTTCCCTAGTTTAGTTTTTTTAATTCTCTCCTCTCCACACCGGTTCTCCACTCACCGAACCCCGAGTGAGTAAAACGTTCATCTATATATACTGTTGTGCCAGGATTCAATTACAAATTAATTATTCACTTGAATCCCAGCATGTGAACTAATTCTGTGCAACCCCATGCTCACATATTATTACATACTTTAAATGCACGTGAAGTGAAGTGCAATCCCCGTGCCTAAATACAATTATACATTTTAAACACTTGTGCTCATTACCCACATTATATCCCGTGTACCAACTACAATACACCAACATTAACACACTACAGGCAACATATAACACACAGGTGCGGGGCACATTGCCACAGATGCATATCTGATTACTTCATTTTGGCCCATTCCAACCCTTGTCCGTTTTTCAGGGAACATAAAAAAGATACAATGTCAAAAATATATAGTTGAAAGGACTGTGTTTTTAAATAAGTAGGCTTCCATTTAGATGTACTGTAGTTGGTTTTGTTGGTACAGTACTATACAGTATTTTCAACAGGTATTTTAATTCAGAACAATATGATTCTGAAAATATCACTTGCCAAAAGAGTCGACACATGGACTATAATACAATATATACTGGGGAAGGCAGCAGCAGGGCTGGTAGGAGACCTAATAGCACACTAAAACATAAGCCCTATATGCACTCCTTGCAAAGGAGCCAGCTCTTTTGTACAGCGCTATGCTTTAGTGTGAGAGGTCCCGGGTTCACGCCCGTCCTCCACCAGTGTTTGGATTGCCTCGCCATGTGTGATGTGCCTGTCTGTGTTAACCGAGATCACTACTTTTTAATCCGGTACGTATTGTAACAGTATGTCAAATTCCCCATTAACGACCCAACAGCAAAATCAAATCAAAATATTACCCATGCACAGAACTGCGTAAAATGTAAAAGGCAGTGCAATTTAGCAAAAGATTAAAAAACAACACAGTTTCCAGAATTAAAACAGTATCCAAAGTCAGTATTCAAAATTGAATACCCTAATGTCACAGTTCACTTGCAAATGAAAATGCACAAAAGCAACTAAAGATCACAGATTAAAAAAAAAAAAATACATCACAGTATCTAAAGCTGTTTTACATTACAGTAGTTTTGTTTTTGCTGCATTTTTGTCAGGTGAAACTGGAGGAAGCACTGTGTAACTGCACAAATAAAACCAGACTGATTTGCGCATGCGAGAAGTAAAACGCGGGCTGTGACGGATAATCAAATACATTGTAACACTGAAGAGATGGGCTTTGTATCGGAAATCGCGTGTGACGGGTAAGTGAATTAATTTGTTACATATATATAAAGGGAATTGATTTGTTTCTTAATAAAAAGACGGGAAAACATGACTGACATGTATGTGAGTGTCGTATATCCGAGTACTGACTGTAATCAGAAATATAAAAAGCTCAATAACCTTCCTAATGCCAGAACACTGAAATTTTGCTGTTTAGCAATGTGCTATTGGGTAGACAGTTGCTCTCAGTCTGTTTATGTAAAGGAGTTTTATAGCTATTCTTATAAAGGTTCTTATTCATGCATGGCTTGACCTTTTTTATTCAATATTATACATGTTTTATTTAGTTACACCTCATGGTGAGGCCCAATTGGTGTCTTAAAAAAGGTGAACATATTATTGTTAAATAGTATGCCTAATGTAACCTTACTTGTTATCTATTAATACTCACAGCTACTATGAAGGCATGCAATACATGACTGAGTTTCACTTGACTTGTAACTTTCTTCAATATATATATATATATATATATATATATATATATATATATATATATATAGAGAGAGAGAGAGAGAGAGAGAGAGAGAGAGAGAGAGAGAGAGAGAGAGAGAGAGAGAGAGAGAGAAACATTTTTATACCTATGCCATTTGTTAAAATGAAAACACAGTGTACAGTATGCAAGTTCTTTATCTAATTCCACTAGATGGCACTGCCTATGCATTTCAGTGGCTGTTTCCTTGATATGTAAAGCTTTTCAACAGTCTGCAAGTGATTGGGGACGGTTTATTGTTCTGGCCTAAATCCATTGTTTTCTGACTGGATATCTACAAGACAGCTATCTCTCTAAGTATATGATAGAATTTGTAATAAGCAAATTGCTTTCCCTCACATAACAGTTCTATAATGATCAAATACTAAATTTTTTGACCATACTCATGCACAGCAGTGATGGTTCCTGTGCTCAGTACAACTGTAGATACAGTATAATTGAATTTCATTACAGATTTTACAGGTGATTGCATGATAGCCCAGCTACTATTGAGGTTACACAATTACATCGTCATACACTGTCGCAGCACAGGAAGGAGAAAAAATAAGTTATTTAAAAAAGAGGCTAGGTGACACATTAGGGTAATTCACTAGCTTTTCATGCTTGAACCAAGCCCCCAATGTACAATTATCAGTCTGTCCTTGAAAGAGGCTCAGGACTGAAAAACAAGGTGATTAGCTCAGGACTGACATACACCTGCAGAGCTGTGGGGTGAAGTACAGCCCTGACTGTTATGAGCTCTAAATTCACACATATAGTAGAATCCCTTTGAGTCCATAAATATATTTAAAAATAAATAAATAAAAATAATAATAATAATACTAATAATTATAATTTATATATATATATATATATATATATATATATATATATATATATATATATATATATATATATATATATATATATACACACACACATAAAAATGAATTTAGGACATGTAGTGTAATTAAATAAATACACAGGGGTATACTGTAACACCGATGTGACAATGGAAGATTAAAACTGTGTAAAGAGAGCCATAGCTTACATCAATCACTTATGTACTAATTAATATAAGCATTAACAAACTTGCTTTTATGAATAATTTCCGACATACTAATGCATGTCCAGCATCATTCCAAAAGCTAAATACATAGCATGGGACATAGTACTGATTGACAGTCATTCTGTTAATAATTAAATGCCGACCGCGCATTCGCACGAGATGTCTGACAGAGATGATCTGCTAACATCGCCTCTGCCAGACCACATTTAAACTAAACAATAATACATTAAATCACCTGTGCTACATACCCCAAACAGTACATTCAATAATAACAACAAACCACCACTTTCAAATCACAATACGTCGCCACAATATTTTAAATCAACACAAACCATTAAAATAAACCCAATACATTTATTTACAAGCAGGGCTTTTCTGCCTTGCCACAAGGTCCCACTGAGGTTAGTATTTGCTATGACTGGCCCAATTAAGGTTATATTGAGCTTTGACAGTCCCAACTTTAAGATAACATGTTTATCTGGGAAAATGTATTCTCACACACTTTCTATAAATTTCAATTACTGGACAGGCTTCTCTTCCTTTGCTCTGTTGAGTACGTCCCATAATGTCATGTGCATAAATTAGCATAATGCTGTTGTGCAAGAGCAGGAGAGGACGATATTGATCGTTTTTATCCCAAAGCAGCCTCTTGTGGCTGGAGGGTCTTGTTTCACAGCACAGCTGTATTGGCTCCGTAAAAAATATGTTACATACTGTACTGTGTTGTGTTGCGTGGGGTCTTACTAAAATGAGGTAGACTGGATATTTTAATATGGGTTTATTTTTTGTTCCTTCAGAGATGCCCCTTTAAATGCTGTTTTGTATCTTTACAAGAGGTTGGTAACAACTATTTTAGAGTGAAATTGTTACCTCAAGAGATCAATCTTTATAAAGTCACCACCTGGCAGGTCAACAAAGAAGCAAGAACAAAACAGAATTGCTCTTTAAATCGTTTTTTGAGCCTCAAGGGACAGGAGCTTTAACCCTTACAATCACAAGCAAGACACAGTGACATCAAGGGGACGACATAAGCACACAAACAGGCTGGAGAGAGCATAGCCCACCACGGGAGCACGAACTACTACCTAGGGAGAATAAACATAAAACAACATCAAGACACACAACAGCAACAACAATACACCTGCTTCCCAGAACTCCTTGCAACCTCTATTTCCATGTGGGCGGGGTCTGTTGGCTGCCGGGTCAGCTGCATCCCACTGCGTTGTCTCCCACTGTACAGCACTGCACTGTCTGACATAATTGTTTTTTTGTTTTGGGATTTATTACGAAGCATTTCCTCTTTATTTGTTATAAACCCGGATAGTTAATGATTTAGAAGTGAAGAGCCCTTGTTAGTTGTATATTAGTTGTATGTGTTTAAGAATAAAAAAGTCTCCTTTTACAAAATTGGAGTTAATCCAAACTAGAATAATGCTTTGAAAATATTCCCCTTTGTCTTATTTTACATTTTTGTTTGACAAAATAAAAAAATACAACAATCAATCACAATAACCCATTTTGTGAATGTCACTGAAATAAATCTTTAAATTAAAGAAGAAAATAAAACACTTCTCTGAGTAACAGGACAGAAAAAAACTGAAACCCCCACAATCCATTTACATGTTAAAATATTTTTTTATTATTATTATTATTTATTTATTTATTATTAAACAATCAAATACATATTCATCTATCTTCTTGAAAGTGAATTGTATTAGCATTGCAGGATATTGGGGCTTTGAATATAGGGATTGCAGTTTTGAATCAATTATATATTGTGCTTGGACCAGCATGGCTTTTGCTAATTTACAGCCTGAAACCACTCTGGATGTAAGCCAGACCTGTCTGTTACTTATTCAGGCTTATGCTTTACCATTGAATTAATACATTTTGTAAATGGCAGAAAAGATCTTGCTGTGCTAGTCCAGTTGTTATGCTACCTGTGACAGGGTAGCCAGGGCAGTGACATCAGGCCGGAGACAGACTCTACACACAGAGGTACTTGGGTGCAAAGTGCACCTCGGCGCCATGTTTATTAACAAAAATAAAATCAACAAAAACACCTCACAAACACAAAACACAACCAAACCCAGGTCAGGCTGAGCAATCGCCTTCACTGATCCTAGAGCTTTGGTTTGTTTACTTTCCGTTTCGTTCTCCTCTGTCTCTCTCGTTCTCTCCTCTCGAACACCCCACCCCGAGCACGGAAATCTGCAGGCTTATATACCGGTGACCATCTCCAGACTAGAAATATATTAATCAATGAATGAATTAATCTGGGGATGGTCACCTTCTGAACAGGGTTTTTAATATTTGCGTGGTTGACAGCAACTCCATTTATAATAAAGCCACTGCCGACCACGCATTTTCACGAGATGTCTAACAATTGCCCCTGCCAGACCACAGCCAAACCAACAATAACAAAACAGCATATTTTTAACTAAACACAACATACCTTCAAATCATACAAAACAATATTTACAATATTCTAAATCATAATACATTCACCTGTTTAAATATACATAAAACTATACATTCTCTTTTAAATAATAAACCAACCATACATTTCCCCCGTGATAAATAAACACATGTATTCAAGCAGTGCTTTGCCCTACCCCCTCTATTTATGTGCAGGGCTTTTCCTCTGGTTGATATGTTTCGTTTGCAGTTTATCACAGGCCTATTCTTTTTTATTTGTAAATCCCTTGATGCTCTATGACTTCTGAGCCATACCTGGCTCTTCAAGTAACCAAATATGGCTCTCGAGTCTCAAAGTCATTCACAAATACACACACACACACACACACACACACAAATAAATACATACATTAATGAATTAATGTAACTACAAATGACCAACTCGGGACGTGATATCTCGCTTTATTTATTTACTTATTCAGTTTTACATCTACCTACCCGCTTCTCTTATTGGGAAGAATACCGCTATTTTCAGCCAAAATGGACTGATATGTACGCCTTTGTGGAGAAGTCAGAATTTCCACTTTGTCTCATATGCAGTGAATGACAGGCTTCAAACAAAAAATCGAATTTATAATGATATCTCATGACAAAACATGCTGCATCTGCAGCGAAATACCCAGATATGAAGAGCTGTATGCTTAATGTATCCAAAGAGCTATTTGAAGAATTCATCAACAAAGACACAGTTTTTTTTAGCAAATGTAAGATATGCCTTTATCTGCAAAAACAGTTCACAATCAAGCTGTGAAAATGGCAGATCTGGTTGACAAGCAGCAAATAGAAAATATAACTTCTGCTACATGTTTTTCGTTTGCTTTGGATGAGTCAACGGATGTCTGTGATGTTGCACAACTATGTATTCTTGGGTGATATATGTGGCAACTTAGTACGAGAAGAAATGCTTGCAATTCTGCCAATGAAAAATCATACACGAGGCAAAGACATACTTAAAACTGTGCTGGATTTTGTTAGCAAGAAGCAGATCCAGTTAGGGAAGCTTGTTTCAGTGTGTACTGACTGTGCACCCAGCATGATGGGGAAACACAAGGGATTTGTTGTTCTTTTGTCAGAACAACAGAAACATCCCATTTTAAGCTTTCACTGTATTGTGCACCAGGAAGCACTTTGTGCCCAGTCGTGTGGATTAGAACTTCGTGATGTAATGGCATTGGTACTGCATATTGTCAATGGGATTCTTGCCCGAGCCCTCAATCACTGCCAATTAGGGTCCCTGCTGGAAGAAGTGGATTGTGAGTACCCAGGACTTTTGGTGCACAACAATGTATGTTGGCTGTCCTGTGGCAATGTTTTAGCTCACTTTGCTGCCTACTTAAAAAAGTAAAGACATTGCTAGAAATGACTGTGACATGCTTCTCAAGTTTTATTATCTTGTGGACATTACAGGTCATTTGAATCAACTTAATGTTAAACTTCAAGGGCAAGGGCACACCACCCTGTCTCCACAGCAGGCGGTTTTTGCATTTGAATCCAAATTGAATCTGTTCATCAGAGATAGCGAGACTGGCGGACTGACTCACTTTGACATGTTACGAATGAATCCAAATTGAATCTGTTCATCAGAGACACCGAGACTGGCAGACTGACTCGCTTTGAGATGTTACAAATGTTTCAAGATTCATGCATGGTAGAGGATCCTAGCAGCAATCTAGATCTGCAGCAGCGTGTGGCGTTTACATCTGATCTGCTAATGCTGTTCAAGTCTTGTTTTGTGGACTTTCACAGACACAGCACTTTGTTCAAGTTTATGATTTGTCCCTATGAAATTTGTGTGGAAGCACTGGACTTGACGGTGATTCTGTGCATCTCAGTCAGAGATTTGGAGCTGGACGTTGCCAACTTCAAGGATCTAGACATTTGGGTTGAAAAGTTCTGCACGCTAAATTCAAATCTGAAAAGCCTTGCTCGGTAACGCGCAGAACTATCAAAATTGCACAAATGGACTGATTTGAAGAAACTGGAGCACGAAGATAAGCTCATTCTGCAAACTTGGAATGCACTTCCACTTACATACGGTACAATGCAAAATGTCAGTTTTGCTCTCTTAATGATGTTTAGCTCCACCTATATGTTTGAACAGGCATTCTCCCTCTCGAATCACATAAAAAACAATGTGCGCTCATGTGACAAGCTTGCTTTAGTGGTGACGTCAGACCAGAAATGAAATAGTGAATGAAAGCTCTGCTGCGCGGTTTATTAATTACGGAAAAAATAAAAGGTTTGAACAAACACAAAAACACTTTGTAAAATAAAACGGCACAGTAGCCAAAATGAACAGACAATAAACAGACAGACAAATGAGTGAAACCAGACACAAACAAGTACTGTGCTGGTTCTCCAGCACGTATTAGCAATTGTTATTTTAAATATCTCCTTCGCTCTCACCCGTTCTCCACTCACGTACACACAACCCCGAGTGAATGAGATGTGCATCTAAATATACAATTGTGCTGGGATTCAATTACCAATTAATTATTCACTTGAAACCCAGCACGTGAACTAAACTGTGAAAACCCTGTGCTCACATATTATTAAGTACTTTAAATGCACGTGAATTGCAATCCCTGTGCCTAAATACAAGAAATAATTCTTGTTTGTTTTGATTTTATTCAGACATTTAAAAAAAATTATAATAATTTGAATTGAAATATTGAAACCAATGGAGGGGTAGAATTCTATGTTCTCAGCTAGTAGATGTAATAACCTTAAACAAACAAAAAAAACCTCCAAAAAAAACATAAAACGTATATTTGATGCATGAAGTACATGGGGCTGTGCTTGTGGTCAATGTTGCCCTGCTTTTTACCAGCTCTTTGTGATTAACCTTTAGTGGCTTTCTCTGTTTCTAGTTATGTGGTGCTTGAGGCCAGCGTTGGCTTAGCAGCTTAACAGGCTACAAGTCTAGGAGCTCATATACATATATATATATATACAGACGTGCTCAAATTTGTTGGTACCCCTCCACAAAAAACGAAGAATGCACAGTTTTCTCTGAAATAACTTGAAACTAACTAAAGTAATTGGCATCCACCATTGTTTATTCCATATTTAATAGAAATCAGACTTTGCTTTTGATTTTTTATTCAACATAATATTGTAAGTAAGAAAACAAATGAAAATGGCATGGACAAAAATGATGGGACCGCTAACCTAATATTTTGTTGCACAACCTTTAAAGGCAATCACTGCAATCAAACGTTTTCTGTAGCTCTCAATGAGACTTCTGCACCTGTTAACAGGTAGTTTGGCCCACTCTTCCTGAGCAAACTGCTCCAGCTGTCTCAGGTTTGATGGGTGCCTTCTCCAGACTGCAAGTTTCAGCTCTTTCCATAGATGTTCGATAGGATTCAGATCAGGGCTCATAGAAGGCCACTTCAGAATAGTCCAATGTTTTGTTCTTATCCATTCTTGGGTGCTTTTAGCTGTGTGTTTTGGGTCATTATCCTGTTGGAGGACCCATGACCTGCGACTGAGACAGAGCTTTCTGACACTGGACAGTACGTTTCGCTCCAGAATGCCTTGATAGTCTTGAGATTTCATTGTGCCCTGCACAGATTCAAGGCACCCTGTGCCAGGCACAGCAAAGCAGCCCCAAAACATAACCGAGCCTCCTCCATGTTTCACTGTAGGTATGGTGTTCTTTTCTTTGAAAGCTTCATTTTTTTGTCTGTGAACATAGAGCTGATGTGACTTGCCAAAAAGCTCCAGTTTTGACTCATCTGTCCAAAGGACATTCTCCCAGAAGGATTGTGGCTTGTCAATATGCATTTTAGCAAATTCCAGTCTGGCTTTTTTATGTTTTTCTTTCAAAAGTGGAGTCCTCCTGGGTCTTCTTCCATGGAGCCCACTTTCACTCAAAAAGCAACGGATGGTGCGATGAGAAACTGACGTACCTTCACCTTGGAGTTCAGCTTGTATCTCTTTGGCAGTTATCCTTGGTTCTTTTTCTACCATTCGCACTATCCTTCTGTTCAATCTGGGGTCGATTTTCCTCTTACGGCCGCGCCCAGGGAGGTTGGCTACAGTTCCATGGACCTTAAACTTCTTAATAATATTTGCAACTGTTGTCACAGGAACACCAAGCTGCTTGGAGATGGTCTTGTAGCCTTTACCTTTCCAATGCTTGTCTATTATTTTCTTTCTGATCTCCTCAGACAACTCTCTCCTTTGCTTTCTCTGGTCCATGTTCAGTGTGGTGCACACAATGAACCCAACAGCACAATGACTACTTTTCTCCATTTAAATAGGCTGAATGACTGATTACAAGATTGGAGACATGTGTGATAGTAATTAAAGAAACTAATTAGTTTGAAATATCACTATAATCCAATTATTTATTATCTTTTCTAAGGGGTACCAACAAATGTGTCCAGGCCATTTTAGAATATCTTTGTAGAATAAGCAATAATTCATCTCTTTTCACAGCTTCTTTGCTTTATTCTATGACATACCAAAGGCATGCAAGTATACATGATAAAATAGCTTTTAATTTCATCACTTTTCAGGAGGAATGAAGCATTATTTCAATGAGCTGTAAGGGTACCAACAAATTTGAGCATGTCTGTATATATATATATATATATATATATATATATATACACAGACACACACACATATATATATACACACACACACACACACACACACACACACACACACACACACACACACACACACACATATATATATATATATATATATATATATATATATATATATATATATGTTTTCTCTTAACCAAGAAGAATTTACCCATGGTGTAGAGAGTACAGTCCTGGAAAAAACAAGAACAACAAAAAACAAGTTGTGTGAGAGGGAAAAAACACATATTTAAAGATCTGTGCTTGTCCAGTGATGTTTACCCTCATTACTTATGGCCTTTAGTTCAATTGAAAATGTCAATGTGTGTAGTGGCAGTACATTGCTTCTTTAACTGTGGTTTCCTCTTCAACACAAGAGGAAACCAATCCTTAATAAATAAGACTTAAATAAGTAATGAAGTCTCATACACAGTAATTCATTTCACAACAAATGTATTCGGTTATTCAACAGACTGACTCACTTTGAGATGTTACAAATGAATCCAAATTGAATCTGTTCATCAGAGACATCAAGACTGGCAGACTGGCTCACTTTGAGATGTTACGAATGAATCCAAATTGAATCTGTTCATCAGAGACATCGAGACTGGCAGACTGACTCACTTTGAGATGTTACGAATGTTTCGAGATTCATGCATGGTAGAGGATCCTAGCAGCAATCTAGATCTACAGCAGCGTGTGGTGTTTACATCTGATCTGCTATTCAGCTTCACACACACACACAAGACCATACCTTTAAGTCTTTTCAACTAAATATAACCATAACCATGTGACTTTTTTAATAAAATGTCATGGACAAACTTAGCGTTCTTATCTGTTGTTAGCGATGACATTGTCACATTCGTGCCTCATAAGGGTAGACACATGATTGGCATTTTTCTAGTGGGTTAGGAGAGTTATATGTGTTCATGCTCTAGGTCCAAGTGAAATGAATTTAAGCAACCAAATAAACCTTTTAAGTGAAACATAAAATCAGTCACAACACTATAATAGGATAACAGCTTCCTTCGGAGGAAATGTATTTATTAAGAATATACACCACCTTGGTTCAGAACACATTCTCGATTTAAAAACATGTTTTAGTTTACAACGTAGTTCGATCTTTCAAGAATGTCATCCTATTTTTAAGCTTTTGGGAAAAAAAGAGAAAAGTAGCGTCCTTCAGAGAGATTATGTTTATCAAGAGTTTAGGCCCTCGATTAAAAAATGGTAATCTTAAAACAATAATCCTATCTTTAAGAACTCAGTTCTATAGAAAGCTTATAAAATGTTTACCAGGTTGTTCAGGCATACAAAACAATCTTATCCACCCATCTAAAACTAACAGTATTCTACTTATATAAGACATCTATTTTTCAGGCAGAGAATTTATGCTTACTCTTTTATTTCATGGATTAATTCATTCAGAGCAGTCAGGTGATGTCAAGTAGGTGAGAGAGCTTTCAGGCAGAGTTTCTTATTCAGGATTCAAACTGCAAAGGCTGGGTTCAACAACACACAAGCTCAAATTGAGATTGAAGATTGTGAACAATGTATGGGAGTCTGACTCTAGTATTTATTTCTGCCTGAAAGTTGCCACTTGTCCTAATTGACATCACTGCATATTATCATGCTATGTGGTTACAATGTGTTGAAAGCTGATATACCTATAATGCATTACTGAAATCATGCTACAAAAATAAATATATTGCTTTTAAGTAAAAACGCCTATACTATGTTAGGTAAAAATGAATATAATGCATTAGCTTTTTTTATATATATGAACACTATGCTTTTCTTTAGTAATTTAACTATAATAATAATTGATTTCAGCAAGTTAGCATCTCAGTTAAAACATCCTGACCAGATCTTGTACTAGCACATTTTGTGGTAATTATTCAGAAATACATCACCAGACCTGCACCATGTTTTTCAGTTAGTGGAAAGTTCGCTTAGATGGTAATCGCTAAGCACAAACTTATTTTAGCAGTTTACAGATAGTTCAATGTGTCATTATTCTCACATTGAACTACCTGTGAACTGTTATTCCAACAGTGGTCAGGCTCATAAAAAGTATTATTTTGAAAGCAAGCAGGATCTTTTCTTCTGGGTCAAGCAGGACCACATCTTTTTCTGTCTTCTTTGACAGATCTCTACCGTGTTCATTCAGACAGGAATGAAAGTATTGCTTCAGATCCCTTCTTTTCCAAGGCAAATGGCCCTGTAATGTATTACAACTTTCTCTGTGTTCTACCTATATTTTATCAGTCATAATTACAGCCAGTTGGTATTTCTACTACTATATTAGACAAAGAGCCTGCATGAACACCTGTGCCAACTTTGTATATTTTCCACATGAGGCCAGGCCTAAGGATCTTAACTGGCCTCGTAACAATGAACGTGAAGTAAGTTTTGCAATTTGGTAATCAAAGGGAAAAATGATTATGTATTGCCTATTATGTAAGTCCAATAACACACAGCAGGGTGTGCAGTAGCTGTGGCATTTCTGCACTTCCTGGGCAGTTGAAGACACTTGGCTTTGCCTTGTGGCTCACAATGGGCATGCAGTCATTTTGCAATAAATGGAAACAAATTACTTCGCACATAGTAGTAATAATAATAATAAAAAAAATACTGACAGACTAGTGTACTCTGCACGGGGAGAATCACCACCGGAAAGGCAACATACTGTATCTCCTCCAACAAGGTATTTATATTTCCAATTGTAATTCCCCTATGGAAACCTTGCTCTTGTGTTTCTTAGTTCCCCTTTATGTCCAAAGTCTATGATCCTAAGCGACTTCGAGACCAGTCTGTTTGGGCAGGGGCACTTTCTTAAGAAAGTCGTTATAACATGCCTGTACATGCATCACTTGGATTTTACTTGCACCTGCTAAGGTTACCCAGTAGCATAATTATGTGTTTCTCATGCTATCAGACAGTTGCTGCCACTTACACTGATATTATGTTTGAAGTTCAAGTGAGAATTGTCTGTGCTTTCCCCAGAAGTCGCCCATATGCTTGAGATGGAAAACACATATGGCTTAATGTGGGTATAGTCTGTGAATCTCCAGTACAATCTGTCAGATAGAAATGAGGCATAACATTTAGGTTGCAACATTCGTTTCTGCTTTTGACAGGAAACTCATTTCACATAACTACATTGCAGAAAGCAGGTGACTGTGGGTAAGTAACGTGAAATCTATTTCGTGAAACAAATTTAAAGGTTATTTGCTCCAGTGACCAATTAGATTTAAAGCAGATTACACACAAGGAAACATGACTGCCCACTAAGTCACTTGGATAGAACATTTGGAATGTTTCTCATTCAAAATGTCTTGATTGAATTCTAAAAGAGACATTTTAGTGAGGAAAGGGCCAAATTAATTGTATTGACTATGTGGTTAATAGCATATAAAGTACTGTAATAGGTTTGTTTATTCCTCACAGAGGTCAAATAGAAAACAAAACCAGCCAAAGTCTTTGTAGATCAGAACCAGATTCCATTAGCAAAGCAACTTGCATAAACAAAGGGGTCCTCCTCCTGAGGTCAACCACTCTCAAAATCATAAAATAACCAGTTTGCCTGCTTGTAAATGCTGGATACCCCACAAGAGACCACAACTTATAGGTTTAAAATCCAACATTTCAAAAGGACTGAGAAAAAAAGTGTAATTTACTGGTGTGACTTTTTCCATTATTATTCAGAATTGTCAGCAAACCAACATATGACCTTCCTTTAACTTTGTATGCACGAAGCAAAGAATGACCTTTCCATATAATTTTGTCCAAAGGCCAAAAACTTTGTTAAGGGGTTACTTTCCTTGCTTGTTTTTTAAATATGTCATTTTTGGATTCCTCATGCAATTTACAATAAAAAAGATACCTAACAAGTCTCTAGCTCAAATAGTTTTTGAGTTAAAGATCGATTAAAGCTTGTGGGGTCCAAAATTGACCAAATGTTGACCCCACTATAACTTTTGACCCCTTGACCTGATTAGATAAAAATTTTTTTTTTTTTTTTGCTGAGCACAGTTTTGGGTATTAAATCCAATATCTTTTGGGTGATTTGTCATGGAAATGACCCTGGAGGGTTTCTGAAACTTGAGATTGGCCGGGAATCAGTCCTCGGAAAAATTGGACAGGTAGGAAATGGGAAGTGGGACAATACAAGAAAGATTGTGGCAATACAACTGTTGTTGTCAACTTGGCACACTTTATATGGCTAATCCCTTTATTCCAATTTGATTGTTATACATACTGTAAGCACCCCTATATACCATGCATGTTCTTAGTAACTTGAACCCAAGATGAGTAAGAACTAGGCTGTGTTTAATTAATAATGTTTTTCTCCATGTTAAATGTAAATTTAAGAAGTCTGGTAGCTGTTTAGCTTGTATTGAATAACATTACGAAGAAGGAAAGATTGTGTTCCTTAGGACTTGTTCTGTCATAACTAAACTGTTAATATATAGTAACAGTGGCAAGATACCAATAGAGTTTGCTTTTGGGTTAAAGTGTTGGGAGTTATATAATGCTTCAATCACACACATTTATTTCCACATGCTAATGTTTACTTGGCAGAAACCACTGAATATATTTGAATTCTATGTTGCTTTTGTCATTTTGTCATTAATTCTCTTGGTATGATATACAAATACATGACAGTATATATTGTAGTCATTTATTAGTTCTGTAAGGTAGAAGGGCGTTGCAATAATTAAAAAAAAAAAACTAACAGATACTAGCTTTCATCAAACCTCTTTAATTATTAATGTATTCACTTTCGCTATTACATTGTTTGTCTACCTACAGTACACATTAAAATCTGATAGACTAATTAGGTTGACAGAATGTGGTCCAGCTTCACCATTGCTAGTAGCAAACCAAGCAAGACAAAGTTAACTGTTTTCAGGCAATGGTAATAAAATCATACCTGGTAATTGCCTAAATATGTGAGTTAATTGCCTATGACATTTTGTTTGAATATGGTGGTGGCGCCCTTTTTTTAAAACTTAAGGTAAGGTTGTACAAATTCAGGGAAACAACTGACCTGCTCACAATGCCTCAATTCATTGGCCTTACATTCAAAGTTTTAAGGCGATATTGGAGACTAAATGTCACAGCAGTCTAATTCACTCGCTTCTAATCTGAAAGGGCTAGAGTTTTAATCCAGCTCAAGTCACTCATAATATGAGTTTGATAGACTGTACAATGAAACCTAAAAGAGAAAATGTACTGTATATCTCAGAAATGCTTGAGAATCTTGTTCTAATTTAAATATTAAATATTTATCATAAAATAAAATACTATTGGAAAAGAAAAAAAAGAAACAAATCATACATATTTCAGATACTTTAGCATAAAAGGAAATACATTTGAGCTGCCCATCTCTGAAATTCACAATAAAAAATGTAAAAATAAAATAAATAAATAAACATACATTTGACCATATACCTCTCCCAGCTTGTTTAGTTCCCTTTCAAGTCGAAAATAACCATCAAGGTATGGGATATTGCCGTCAGGCAGTAGCGATTGGCTGAGCTTTTATAGCAAAGCTGCCGATAGGCCTTTGCGCGAGCTGCCACGTAAGCCCGCCCCCTTGGGAGCTTACTATACGCAGCGCGCAGAGACTCACTTCCTCTTTTGTCTTCAGCATTGGTAGCGGTAGGTATTAGAGCCCGTAGCTGATTGTACTCAATAAGCTTAAAGCTTGAGAAGCTGGTTATTGACCCTTCTCTGAGTTGATTTCAGTTACACTCTTCTGAGTCGTTATTATTATTATTTAAGGATTTTATATATTGTGTATATTTTTATATATTTTATATATTTCCTTCACGCTTTGCTTTGCATCGCGTTGTCTCGTGGTCTCCCGTCTTTCCTTTAATAATTAATTTTGATTATTGTGTTGTGTTTTGGGTTGTATTAAAATATATTTTTCTGTGTGTATTTGTATATTTTGTGACGCACGTTGCGTTGGCCTTGGCCGCGCGCGTGTCTGCAGCCCCGGTCTTGCCTTGGCTAGACCGCGTGTGTGGAGCCTGCTCTGCTGTCTCCCACGTACTGCCTGCGGTGAAAAAAAAAACAAAAAAAAAACCGCGTGGTAGTTGTACTGTGCCCACATATATTGTGTCCCAGTCACATAATCACCACCAGCAGTACTGCTGCAGCAAAAAAAAAAAAAAAAAAAAAAAAAAAAATCCCATTCACTACACAGAGGAAGACGACCACTGAGCCTCAATCCCCAGCACCAACAGGTAAGTAGTGCACAGCACCCAGGACACTGTACCAGCACATAGCGTCTCCGCTCTGCAGGTCAGCTGACGCTTAGGCGTCTGTGCTAGCGTTCTACGCTCGGTACTCACGCTCCGGCGTGCTGCGCTTAGGCGCTTGGTGTCGGCGCTTTGCCACTTGGTGCAGCGCTTCGGCGCTTTGTGCAGCGCATCAGCGCTTGGTGCTAGCGCGTCAGCGCTTGGGGACTTCGACGCCTCGACGCTCGGTGCACGCACCTCGACGCTCGACGCTCGACGCTCGGTGCACGCACCTCGACGCTCGACGCTTCGGCGCTCGACGCTCGGCGCATCGACGCCTTGACGCTCGGTGCACACACCTCGACGCTCGGCGCTTCGACGCGTCGACGCTCGGTGCACGCACCTCGACGCTCGACGCTCGACGTTTGGTGCACGCACCTCGACGCTCGACGCTCGGTGCACGCACCTCGACGCTCGATGCTCGGTGCACGCACCTCGACGCTCGGCGCTTCGACGCCTTGACGCTCGGTGCACGCACCTCGACGCTCGACACTTCGGCGCTCGACGTTCGGCGCATCGACGCCTTAACGATCTGTGCACGTCCACGCTTTGGCAACCATGTCCGGGTTCCACCGTTGCGTCACCTGCCAGGCAAAATTGCCAGCGAGCGATCCCCATGAGGACTGTGTGGCGTGTCTGGGGCCAGAGCACGCCGCATCCGCGTTGGCGGATAGGGCTTTTTGCCAGCTTTGTGCTGGTTTCCAGACACGCACCCTCCGCCAAAGGGCGAAGAAAGCAGTGGGTGGGCGCTCTCCTTCCTCTGGATCGTCCCACACCATTTCTGCCCCGCCGTCATCTACGGCGACGCCGCCAGGGCGGCTGCAGCTCTCCAGGAGCCCGTCCTCCCAGCTAACGGCTGGTCAGAGGTCCCCCACCAGACGCGCTCGGGAGCGCAGCCCCTCCCCTCGTAGGGTACGCCCCCGTCGGGAGTCTAGGTCGCACTCCAGATCGCCTCGACGGAGAGCACGCTCTCGTTCCCCTCATCGGGACAGGCGATACAGAGACAGGTCGGGGGTGGCAGAGCTAACCTCCAAAATGTCTCAATTCATGGAGGTTATGATGGGGCAGCAGTCCATCCTCATGTCCCTAGCAAATGTGGTGCCTCCAGTCCCAGGACAACCGACTGGGCCCATTGCTAGTCAGCCAGTGGCCCCTCCACAACCTGCACCGGTCGTCGCTCTTCCAGTGCAGTCTCAAGGGGAGTGGGATATCGATGCGCTGTCTAGAGACACATCTGACATCCTGGAGGGGGACAGTACAGAGGCTGAGGTAGCCTCCCAGCACTCTGAGGACGAGCTCCACGTGTTAGACACCAATGACCCTACGTGGTCTGTGGTGGACAGGGCAACCCGCCACTTGGGCGTCGAGTGGCCGATGGCGGAACCACCTCGGCGCTCCTTGTTTGAGTCGCCTTCAGCCCAGTCCAGTCAGTCCAGGATGCTTCCGGCATTCCCAGACTTTATTTATTGGGGGGCTCCGGCCTCTGCCCCTGCGACTTCTCGCAAGGCCTCGGCCTTTAACATGCAGGGGGCAAGTGAGGCTGGGTTGGCGTCCTTTCCACCTGTGGACGCTGCGTTCGCCGCGTTGGTGAAGATGCCAACATTATCGGGGCTGACGAAAGATCCTGCATGCCCCAATAAGCAGTGCAGGACCACTGAGGTACACCTCAAGAAGGGGTACGCTGCGGCCACAGAGGCGGTCAAGCTCTCTAATGTGGCCAGCTTGCTGACGGTCTACCAAGCGGCACTAATCAAAGACCTGCCTGAGTGCCCTTCGGCGGCCCTCAGAAGCGAGTTGGGGACCGTCAGTCAACTGCTGGTGAAGCTGGCCCAGCTCAACGCGCGGGCTCAGGGCAGGAGCATCGCGTCTCTGGTGGTGGCCAGAAGGCAGCTCTGGCTCTCACAGGCGAGAGTGCAGGAACCTGATAAGGCCCCGTTGCTGGATGCCCCAATTACACCGGGACACACATTTGGTCCAGCGGTGGAGGAGATGCTGCAACGCTCCGCCAAGGCGCGTGAGGCGTCGCAGCAAATGGCGAAAATGTGGCCAAAACCGTCGTTCCAGCCAAAGCGGCCTCAGGAACATCAGTGGCGCAGGACACCACCACAGCACCAGCCACGGCCAGGGGGTACTAAGACCTCTCCCTCAAGCACAGCAGCGCGCGGTCAACCTCCTTTTTCAAGACCGCAGCGCGGAGGGTGGCGCCCTAGAGGTGGTGCCAAGCCACGCCCTCGGGGCTCTGGCCAGGCCCCTCGCGAACGAGCCCAGCCCAAACAGCCCTGAGAACACCAGGCAGCTGTTAACCCTCCCCTACACTGTCTCCCAACTCCAGTTCTGGCAACAATGCACCAACGACATCTGGGTGCACAAAACTATATCCACCGGGTACACCCTTCAGTTCCAGTTAAAACCTCCCCCCTTTCGGGGAGTGGTCGTAACTGCAGTGAAGGACTCGGTTCAGTCCTCAGCTCTGAATGTGGAAATACAGGCATTGCTCAGCAAGCGTGCCATTCAACAAGTAGACCCTGCTCTGATCGACCAGGGGTTCTATTCCAAATACTTCCTGGTGCCCAAGAAGGACGGCGGGCTCCGTCCTATTTTAGATCTGCGAGTACTGAACAAATACCTGCGGTGTTATCGTTCAGGATGCTTACGCACAGGCACATCATCCAGTCAGTCCGACACGGCGACTGGTTCACCACCGTGGACCTGACAGATGCGTACTTTCACGTTCCCATCTGCCCGGGTCACAGGAAGTATCTGCGTTTCGCATTCCAGAGCAGAGTATACGAGTTTTGTGTCCTTCCATTCAGCCTGTCACTAGCTCCTCGAACCTTTTCAAAATGTATGGATGCCATTCTAGCTCCCTTGCGGGCTCAAGGTGTCCGACTGCTGAATTATCTGGACGACTGGCTCGTCTGCGCGCAGTCGAAGGAGCAGGTGGCACAGCACACAGTGATGGTTACAGACCATCTTCGGCGGCTAGGTCTGAAGATCAATTCAGAAAAGAGCCGCCTAGTGCCGAGCCAACAGACCGAATTCTTGGGTCTGCATCTGGACTCAGTGTCCATGGAAGCGACCCTGTCGACACAAAGAGTTGCCTCAATAGAGCGGTGTCTTTCCCTATTCAGGTTGAGACAAACAGTCAGCATGGAGCTGTGTCAGCGCATGCTGGGGTTGATGGCTGCCGCCTCACAAGCCCTTCCTTTGGGCTTACTACACCAGAGACTTCTGCAGGCCTGGTTCAATGCCTTCGCGTTGCATCCGCGGAGAGACAAACACCGCAGGCTAAGGGTATCCCAAGCCTGCTGGGAAGCGCTACGCTGGTGGAAAGTTCCGTCAAACCTCCGCCAAGGCGTACGCTTGGGTCCCATTTTCAGAAGGCAGGTCATCACGACCGACGCTTCCAACCACGGTTGGGGAGCAGTCTGGAACGGGACAGGGACCCGTGGAGTGTGGTCAGGACCCTGGAGGTCAGCCCACATCAACGCTCTGGAGCTCAGAGCGGTGGACCTCGCCCTCCGGCACTTCTTGCCAGTGCTTCTAGACAAGCACGTGTTAGTGCGGTCAGACAACACCACAGTAGTGGCGTATATCAATCGCCAGGGCGGACTGCGGTCCCCCGGTCTTCACCGGATGGTAACGCGGCTGTTGCTCTGGGCTCAACCGCGTTTAGCCTCTCTGCGTGCAGTTCATCTGCCGGGCAGAGTCAATTACGCAGCGGATCTCCTGTCCAGAGGAGGTCCTCTTGCGGGCGAATGGCGTCTCCACCCTCAAGTGGTAGAGCGCATCTGGGAATGGTTCGGCACAGCGCAGGTCGATCTCTTCGCTTCGCGAGAGACCACGCACTGTCCCCTATGGTTCTCGGTGAAGGACCTCGACAGCCCCCTGGGGGTGGATGCACTGGCTCACGAATGGCCGCCAGGGCTCCTGTATGCCTTTCCACCGATTCCGATGCTCCCCGCCTTCTTGGAGAAGGTCAGGGTAGAGCGAGCGACAGTGATTCTGATCGCTCCTCGGTGGCCTCGGAGAATATGGTTCCCGAGTCTAGTGCAATTACTGCACGGTCGCCCGAGGGAGCTCCCTCTGCGAGCGGACTTGTTGTCCCAAGCTCAAGGAGAGCTTTGGCATCCGAACCCCAAACTCATGCAGTTGTGGGCTTGGCCCCTGAGCGGGAGCGCCTGTCAGCCTTAGGGCTTTCGACTGCAGTTATATCGACCATCCAGAGTGCGAGAGCGCCCTCTACTAGGTCGCAGTATGCGTATAAGTGGCAGTTGTTTCAGAGTTGGTGTCTGGCTGAGAGCCATGACCCAGTCTCCTGTCCTATGGCAGTAATATTGCAGTTTCTGCAGAAACTGCTATATGAAGGGAAATCTCCTTCTACACTTAAAGTGTATTTAGCCGCCATTTCGGCTTGTCATGTACGCATTGACGGTTTATCACCTGGTTGCCATTTTTTGGCATCTCAGTTTCTGAAAGGCGCAAGACGCTTGCGGCCTCCAAGAACGACCAGTTTACCGTCGTGGAGCCTTGATGTGGTGCTAGAAGCCCTTACCAAGGCACCGTTTGAGCCTCTCCACAGCGTGGATATGAAGCTCATATCTATTAAGACTGCATTTTTGCTGGCTGTGGTATCAGCAAAACGCGTGAGCGAGTTACATGCACTTTCAGTGCATCCTTCTTGTACTCGTTTTGCAGGAGACGGTTCTAAGGTCTCCATGCGCCCTAATCCGGCCTTTTTACCAAAGGTTATATCCCCGTTCCACATGAACCAGTCAGTCGAGTTGATGGCGTTCCATCCTCCTCCTTTTTCTTCCCCAGAGGAAGAGCGGTTACACATGCTCTGCCCCGTGAGGGCATTGAGGTGTTATATTGACCGTACAAAGACTGTGAGGCAGACAGAACAGTTGTTCATATGCCATGGTTCTAGATCTTTGGGTCAGCCGCTGTCTAAACAGCGCCTTTCCCACTGGATAGTGGGTGCTATTAAATTAGCGTATGAATCTGCAGGCCTTCCACCACCAGGGCAGTTGAAGGCGCATTCTACCAGGGGTATGGCGACATCTTGGGCCCTCTTTCGAGGGGTGCCGGTGTCTGATATTTGCGCGGCAGCCAGTTGGGCTACGCCGCATACTTTCATGAGGTTTTACAGGTTAAATGTACTGGATTCCTCTGCTCCACTGTTTGGAGCATCTGTCTTACACTCTACGACGCCTCAGGATGCGGACGTATAGAGTGGTTGATAGCATGGTGTTGACTGTTCCACCTTTAAGACAGGTGTCATTACGAGCATAGACGCTGAGGCGCAGCTCCGCATATGCCTAGATGTACTGCCTACGCAGTTGCGTTATGACGTAAGTCTGTCCTACTGCCGAGAATCCTCCCTCGCGACGGCTTGGGTACACTGTTCCCATACCTTGATGGTTATTTTCGACTTGAAAGGGAACGATAGGTTGCGGATGCAACCCCGGTTCCCTGAAAGAGAAAATAACCATCAAGCCGCGTGGTCGCTTCAGAAGCCTTCACGGCCTGAAGAGCAAAAGAGGAAGTGAGTCTCTGCGCGCTGCGTATAGTAAGCTCCCAAGGGGGCGGGTTTACGTGGCAGCTCGCTCAGAGGCCTATCGGCAGCTTTGCTATAAAAGCTCAGCCAATCGCTACTGCCTGACGGCAATATCCCATACCTTGATGGTTATTTTCTCTTTCAGGGAACCGGGGTTGCATCCGCAACCTATCGTTCTTTATTATTATTATTATTATTATTATTATTATTATTATTATTTATTTATTTCTTAGCAGACGCCCTTATCCAGGGCGACTTACAATCGTAAGCAAATACATTTCAAGTGTTACAATACAAGTAATACAATAAGAGCAAGAAATACAATAACTTTTGTTCAAGCAAAGTACAAGTGTGACAAACCACAATTCAATAATACAGCAGATAATAGTGATAGTGACAGCAGGATATGATTAAATAGTGATAGTTACATCAGGATATGATTAAATACAAAGTACTACAGGTTAAACACTTGGCAGATTACAGTATTCTGAAGTACAGGATTAAATGCAGTAAAATAGGGGGCAGATAAGAGCAAAATAAAGCACATTTACATGAAGGGTGATAGTGTCCCAGGATACAAACAGAGGAGTTCTACAGGTGCTGTTTGAAGAGGTGAGTCTTAAGGAGGCGTCGGAATGTGGTCAGGGACTGGGCAGTGTAGGAAGGTCATTCCACCACTGCGGAGCAAGGGTGGAGAAGGAGCGGGCTCTGGAGGCAGGGGAGCGTAGCGGAGGTAGAGCTAGTCTTCTAGTGCAGGCGGAGCGGAGAGGTCGAGTGGGGGTGTAGGGAGAGATGAGGGTCTGGAGGTAGCTGGGTGCAGTCTGGTCAAGGCATCTGTAGGCTAGTACAAGAGTCTTGAACTGGATGCGAGCGGTGATCGGGAGCCAGTGGACCGAGCGGAGTAGTGGAGTAGCGTGGGCGAAGCGAGGCAGAGAGAACACCAGGCGGGCAGCAGAGTTCTGGATGAGCTGGAGCGGACGGGTGGCGGATGCAGGGAGGCCAGCCAGGAGGGAGTTGCAGTAGTCTAGGTGGGAGAGTACCAGGGCCTGGACCAGGAGCTGGGTAGCATAGTTGTTGAGGAAGGGTCGGATTCTTCGGATGTTGCTCAGGAAGAATCGGCAAGTGCGTGCCAGAGTGGAGATGTGCTGGGAATAAGTGAGGCAGGGGTCCAGGGTGACACCAAGGTTCTTAGCTGAGGAAGAGGGAGAGAGTGTGGTAGATTCCAGAGGAACAGAGATAGAGAGATCAGAGGAGGGGGAGGAGGAGGGAAAGCTCACATCTTAACTGGCATGCAAATTAGGTTCAGGCCCAGTTTTTGTAAGAAGCAATTTAAATAGATAGGATTGAAGCCATCTAAAATGAATGCATATTAAATATTGATCATACAAATCATCATAAGGACCTTAATTATTGCATACTCAATTATTTAAATGATTCAAAAGCAGAGATAATTGCATGTAGCTTTCTAAAAAAAAAAAAAAGCCTTTGATTGCAAACAGTTGTTCTGGATAACACAACAAAAGCTTCAGAATCTAAAGATTAGATTTAGTGTTGTTTATAGTATTAAAAAAACAGCTGTCCAGAATGCACAAATAAGCTATATAATTTGAGTGCCTAAACATAATGAATGTTATTTATATTATGAAGTTGAAAATTATTTTACTCATAAAATGAGAAAGTCCATTCCTAAAAAGATTATTATTTCTTTCTACAGATTCAAACATCTAGCATTCCCTGTGGCGGGCTTACGTGGAGAGGCTCGAACGGTGCCTTGGTAAGGGCTTCTGACACCACGTCAAGGCTCCATGATGGTAAACTGGTCATCCTTGGAGGCGGCAAGCGTCTTGCGCTTTTCAGGAACTGAGATGCCAGAAAATGGCAACCTGGTGATAAACCGTCAATGCATACATGGCACGCCGATATGGCGGCTAAATACACCTTAAGTGTAGAGGGAGATTTCCTTTCATCTAACAGTTTCTGTAGAAACTGTAATATCACTGCCATAGGGCAGGATATTGGGTCATGGCCCTCGGCCAGACACCAATCTTGAAACAGCTGCCATTTGTACGTGTATTGCGACCTGGTAGAGGGAGCTCTGGCACTCTGAATGGTCGAAATCACCGCCGTAGAAAGCCCTAAGGCTGACAGGCGCTCACGCTCAGGGGCAAAGCTCATAGCTGCATGAGCTTGGGGTTTGGGTGCCATAGCCCTCCTTGGGCTTGAGACAACAGGTCCGCTCGCAGAGGGAGCTCCCTCGGGCGACCGTGCAGCAACTGCACCAGACTCGGGAACCATATTCTCCGGGGCCACCGAGGAGCGATCAGAATCACTGTCGCTTGCTCTAGCCTGACCTTCTCCAAGAAGGCGGGGATCATCGGAATCGGTGGAAATGCATATAGGAGCCTTGGTGGCCATTCGTGAGCCAGTGCATCGACTCCTAGGGGGCTGTCGAGGTCCTTCACCGAGAACCATAGGGGGCAGTGTGTGGTCTCTCCCGAAGCGAAGAGATCTACTCGCGCTGTGCCGAACCATTCCCAGATGTGCTGTACCACCTGAGGATGAAGACGCCATTCGCCGGCAAGAGGGCCTCCTCTGGATAGGAGGTGTGCTGCGTAATTGACTCTGCCCGGTAGGTGAACCGCATGCAGAGAGGTTAAACGCGGTTGTGCCCATAGCAGCATCTGTGTTACCATCCGGTGAAGACCGGGGGACCGCAAGCCGCCCTGGCGGTTGATATACGCCACAACTGTGGTGTTGTCTGACCGCACTAACACATGCTTGCCTAGAAGCACTGACAAGAAGTGCCGAAGGGCGAGGTCCACCGCTCTGAGTTCCAGAGCATTGATGTGGGCTGACCTCCAGGGTCCTGACCACACTCCACGGGTCCCTGTCCCGGTCCAGACTGCTCCCCAACCTTGGTTGGAAGCGTCGGTCGTGATGACTTCCCTCCGGAAAATGGGACCCAGGCGTACGCCCTGGCGGATGTTCGACGGAACTTTTCACCAGCGTAGCGCTTCCCAGCAGGCTCAGGATACCCTTAGCCTGCGGTGTTTGTCTCTCCGTGGATGCAACGCGAAGGCATTGAACCAGGCCTGCAGAGGTCTCTGGTGTAGTAAGCCCAAAGGAAGGGCTTGCGAGGCGGCAGCCATCAACCCCAGCATGCGCTGACACAGCTCCATGCTGACTGTTTCTCTCAACCTGAATAGGGAGAGACACCACTCCATCGAGGCAACTCTTTGTGTCGACAGGGTCACTTCCATGGACACTGAGTCCAGATGCAGACTCAAGAATTTGGTCTGTTGGCTCGGCACGAGGCGGCTCTTTTCTGAATTGACCTTCAGACCTAGCTGCTGAAGATGGTCTGTAACCATCACTGTGTGCTGTGCCAACTGCTCCTTCAACTGCGCGCAGACGAGCCAGTCGTCCAGATAGTTCAGCAGTCAGATGCCTTGAGCCCGCAAGGGAGCTAGAATGGCATCCATACATTTGGAAAAGGTTCGAGGTGCTAGTGACAGGCTGAATGGAAGGACACAAAACTCGTATACCCTGCTCTGAAATGCGAAACGCAGATACTTCCTGTGACCCGGGCAGATGGGAACGTGAAAGTACGCATCTGTCAGGTCCACGGTGGTGAACCAGTCGCCGTGTCGGACTGACTGGATGATGTGCCTGTGCGTAAGCATCCTGAACGATAACACCCGCAGGTATTTGTCCAGTACTCGCAGATCTAAAATAGGGCGGAGCCCGCCGTTCTTTTTGGGCACCAGGAAGTATTTGGAATAGAACCCGTGGTCGATCAGAGCATGGTCTACTTGTTGAATGGCATGCTTCCTGAGCAATGCCTGTATTTCCACATTCAGAGCTGAGGACTGAACCGAGTCCTTCACTGCATTTACCACCACTCCCCGGAAGGGGGGAGGTTTTAACCGGAACTGAAGGGTGTACCCAGTGAATATAGTTTTGCGCGCCCAGATGTCGTTTGTGCATTGTTGCCAGAACTGGAGCTGTGGGACAGTGTAGGGGTGGGTTAACAGCTGCTTGGAGTTTTCAGGGCTGTTTTGGCTGCGCTCGTTTGCAAGGGGCCTGGCCAGAGCCACGAGGGCGTGGTCTGCCACCTCCTCTAGGGCACCACCCTCTGCGCTGAGGTCTTGCAAATGGAGGTTGACCGCGCGCTGCTGTACTTGAGGTAGAAGTCTTAGTACCCCCTGGCCGCGGCTGGTGCTGCGGTGGTGTTCTACGCCACTGGTGCTCTTGTTGACGTTTAGGCTGGAAGGTCTTATGCGGCCACATCTTCGCCATCTGCTGAGATGCCTCCCGGGCTTTAGCAGAGCGTTGTAGCATCTCCTCAACCGCTGGGCCAAACGTGTGCCCCGGTGTAATAGGAGCAACTAATAATGGGGCCTTGTCAGGCTCTTTAACTCTCACCTGAGAGAGCCAGAGCTGCCTTCTGGTGACTACCAGGGATGCAATACTCCTGCCTTGAGCCCGTGCATTTAGCTGGGCTATCTTAACTAGGAGTTGAGTGACCAACGCCAATTCCGTCCTGAGAAACACCGATGGGTGCTCCGGGAGATCCTTCACCAGCGACGCCTGGTAAACTGAAAGGAGGCTGGCCACGTTGGACAACCTAACCGCCTCTGTAGCCGCTGAGTAACCTTTTTTTAAATGAACCTCCATGGTCCTGCACTGTCTATTAGGACATGCAGGGTCTTTAGTTAGACCCGAAAGCATCGGCGTTCTAACCAGGGCTGCAAAGGCAGCATCAACTGGAGGAAAGGACGCCAGACCAGCCTCACTCGCTCCCTGCATGGCAAATGTGGACTGTACCTCCTTAATAAAATCAGGGAAGGCTGGGAGCGTCCTGGACTGTGGAGACCGTACAGACGGCGACTCAAACAGTGACCGCCGAGGTAATTCCACAGCTGGCCACTCAATCCCCAGGTGGCGAGTTGCTCGCTCCACCAGTGACCACAAGGGATCATTGGTGTCCAGCACCTCCAACTCAGTGTCTTGCTCTGAGTGCTGGGAGGTTAGTTCAGCTTCCACACTGTCCTCCTCAAGGAGAGGCTCCCCTTCTGAAGCATCCCTTAAGATGGCATCTACGTCCCACATCCCGGAGATGTGGCATCTACGTCCCACATCTCCGGGGTGGCCAGAGGCTGTGGCGGAAACGCCGGCTGATTGGCAATCAACCCAGCCGATGCGTCAGTGGCTCGTGTTGCCATGTTTGTCAGAGACATGAGCAGCGATTGCTGACCCATCATCACGTCCATAAACTGGGACATTTTTGACATGAGCTCTGCCACCCTGACTTGTCCCTATAACGCCTGTCCCGACGAGGGGAACGGGAGCGTCCCCTACGGCGGGGTGACACGGAGCGAGACCATGACCGGCGACGGCGTTCCCTGTGAGGGGAGGGGCCTCAGGGTCAGATAGACGGGCTACGAGAGCGTTCCCGGGCACGTCCATGGTCTGGGGATCTCTGGCCAGCTGTAAGCACCAAGCGTCGAGGCGTCGATGCGCCGAGCGTCGAGGTGCATGCACCGAGTGTCGAGGCATCGATGCACCGAGCGTCGAGGTTAGAGGTGCGTGCACCGAGCGTCGAGGTGTCGATGCACCGAGCGTCGAGGTTAGAGGTGCGTGCACCGAGCGTCGAGGTGTCGATGCACCAAGCGTCGAGGTGCGTGCACCGAGCACCGAGGCACCGAGCACCGAAGCGTTGAGCGTCGAGGTGCGTGCACCGAGCGCCGAGCACTGAGCACCGAAGCGCCGAGCGTTGACGCACCGAGCGCCGACACATCGAGGTGCGTGCACCGAGCCCCAAGTGCCGAGGCACTAAGCACAAAGCGCCGAAGTGCTACACCAAAGCGCCAAGGCGCTGACACCAAAAAATGCCGAAGCGCTATGCGCCAGAGCGCATGTACTGAGCATGAAGACGCTATGCACTAGACGCCGAAACGTCAGCTGACCCACAGAGCGGAGACGCTAAGTGCTAGTACAGTGTCTCAATCTAAAAGACAATGGTGTTGTGCTATACTCACCTGTTGTTAAAAGGGGCAACTGAAAAGTGCAGTTGGCGGTAGTCTTCCTAGTATATTGTATGGGGAAAATATCTTTTTCTTTTTTTTCTTTTTTTTAGAGGAACTGCAGCCGCACTAAAGTGCAGATTATATTTGTAGCGTAGCTACAGTCATACAGCAACCACGCGGTGATGTTACAATCCGTGGGTGGTATTATTGGAGTGGCTGCTAGCAGCAGGCTGCACTCCGGCTCTAGCCGAGGCGAGACCGAGGCTGCAAAAAATTGCGTGGCCTAGCCAGATGCACAACATGTCCAACGTGTATACCTACGGAGAGAATAGACAATACCAAAAACCGAATAACAAAAAATTTAAACAATATTAATAAAATATTAATATGTAAGAAAGACGGAGAGCCAACGCAGAAAGAACGCAATGCCGAAGCAAAGCGTGAAGGTGAATACAATATATATAAAATATATATATACTGCTCAGTAGAGCGAACACTGAAATCAACTCAGAGAAGGGGCGGTAGCCAGCTTCTCAAGCTCAAGGCTGACGAGTACAATCAGTGATGTAAATCTCTCAGAGAGAAAACTTACCAGCTTAATGTCCTACATAGGCTAAAGGCAAAAGAGGAAGAGAGTCTCTGCGCGCTGCGTATAGTAAGCTCCCAGGGGGGCGGGCTTATGTGGCAGCTCACGCAGAGGCCTATCGGCAGCTTTGCTATAAAAGCTCAGCCAATCCCTACTGCCTGACGGCAATATCCCATACCTTGATGGTTATTTTCAACTTGAAAGGGAACTTGATTTCATTTGTTAAACATTAAGTTAAATACATTGATAACTTAGACATATGAATTTCATGTTTGCTAATCAGTTTTAGCTGGCCTTTTTTATTATTTAAAAAAAATAGTTTACTATGTATTCATTTACCAGTAACAAATGTTTGTGATATTTAGTAACTTCGTTATTAACAGTTGGTAAACTAAATAAAGTGTGACACATTTTCTTTAAAATACATGTGTGTAAGACAGATGTCTTTGGTGTGGATTATTAGCCATTAAACATCCTAACTGTCTTTTGATAATGGGTTTTAGCCAGTGGGTTTCTGAAAACATGTCTTATGTCAAACTGACAGTAGATGATAGGTCCTGGGTCCAAGTGAGGATATATCATGCAGAAGCAGTGATGCCTGTGATAAGGCATTTCTCCAAGGGAGGGAGGCAGGTGGTGGCTGTAGGACTGTAGTAGAGCAATAAAAATAGAAACAATTATATAGGAATTTCCATTAGTAAAAGAAAAAAACTTGGCTGGGTGGCTTTATACATTGGCAAAGGGATTGTACGTCTTTTTTACTGACATATTACTAATGTATTGGGATCTGTGCCTATATTACAGAAATGTTAATTAATTAAATAAAGGAAAAACTAAAAACAAGGGGCAAAAGAAATTTCAATTTTTTGGAATCTGGTCAAAAGATGTTATCTTCAGTGGTGATTTTTGTTAACAGGCCACCTGCCTTTCATCTGTTTTTCTTTTTTTCTTTAAATGTTAGTAACATAGAGACCAGCAAACACCTTTCAATCAAAGTTTAAATATATGGGGGACATGAAATACAACTACCGTAAAACTTCAAATAATTGCCGGGTCTCAAACAATCGCCTCTCTCTAATACGCACCGGGTCTGCTGGCAATAATTGTAAATAAAGGCCGGTCTCTATTAAACGCCGGGTCTCTGTCATTGCCATTGAAGATGAGGAAGATGAGGAGGAGCTTGAGCGTAATGAAGTGACAGCGATGAAAGTGACTCTCAGGATTAATGAATAACAATAATGGAAAACGTAATTTAAGGTAGGCCTACATGTAATGAATATTTGTTTAATGCAGTTATTACGTTATTAAAAGTTTTTAAGCGTGCTGAAAGTAGGCCAGACACAAACCTCTCGGTGTATTTTAACATGTTCTGTTGTATTAACAATGTACAAGTTTGAGATTAAACAATAAATTATTTTTGATAATGACACTTATTGCTTTTACTGTTCATTTTTAAAAACATTTTAGAAGTTTGTATTATTATTATTATTATTATTATTATTATTATTATTATTATTATTAACAATGGTAGATCTAATTCCGTTTTTAAATACAAATTCATACTTTTGCTTGCTCATTTTCCAACGTTTTGTATACCGTATCCTTGTTATCTAGTGCATATAAAAATACTGTATACTTTCGCTTTATACTTGAGGGTGTACAATACAATGTAATGGTGTTATTATGTAACTTAGTTCCCACTGACACTCAACCTTTTTACAAAGTTGTTGGAATGTTTAAATTGAGTTACGATGTTGCTACAAGGTTGTGTGTTAGCAGCTATTCAATGACACCATGAAACATGTGAAGCTAGTGATCTAATATAAACGGCGATCTCAAATAATCGCCGGTCTCCAATATGCGCCGGGTCTGCTGGCAAATATTGTAAATAAACGCTGGAGGCGTTTAATTGAGGTTTTATGGTAGTAATATTAGCTAATCATTCAAACATTTAAACTGGTATTTAATTTTTCATTTAATCTCAGCTATAGTCATAAAATGTCCAGTTCATGAGGCAGCAGCAATATCTGTTTAGGTTACACCAAATGTAAAAATACATAACCCAGGGGTCCCCTGTGTTCCAACAGGGAATATAAAAGCATTACTTACAAAAAAGACTGCCCATCACAGTGACTGTTCAGAGATGTGAGGTTTAACAGTGTCTCAGGCCACCAGAGGGAGAACACCATTGCAGTCAGAGAAGGCATGGAGGAAAACAAACCAATTATAAAGTCATTTCCTTCTTTTTAAGTAATGATTTTATATTCCCAAATAGATTCAGACCGGAGCTATCCAACTCATTAACAACTAATACTTGGGTGACTAAACTAAACCAAAGCATGCACACAAATAATTCTTTCTACTAACAAAGCAAATTCCTCAATTTTTGCCTTGTCCTTTGCATTCGCCCTACATTTTTAATGCCAGGGTTCCTGATTTGACTGCGTACAGGCTGATAGCATGCATGTCCTGAACAGTTATTGTAATAAAGCTTGAATCTGAATCAGCCCTCCGGACTTAAGTTTCTGAGTTGCTGTGCTCCACTCTTAACATTTAAGGCAAAATCATATTTTAAAAATAAAATAAATAGTACCTTACACAAATTATGAATTCCATCAGCATTTTAAATCTATTTTTGTAAAGAGTCATTGGGGATTTGAACCCATCATACATTATTGTTCTCTTTGAACTTGAGCTTTGAAGAAGTTAATAAGGTTCAGTATTTCACAACACTGTGCAAACAATCGACGGCAATATATATATAAAAGTATAAAAAATACAACTGGTTGCTGATAATGAAGACATAAAACCACTGAATAAGAATGAAAAACTGTCCTGGTTTGTATATCTATATTGCCAATAAATTCAAAGCAACCTAATTGCTCATGCTAATGTAATGCAGACAAGAAGCAACTAACCTTTTCCATTGAATTCAGTTGACTCACAATGGTAAAGAATAGAGCCATTAACTACTGGGAAATAAAGGCTGGTCTATTTTAAATGTTTTAAAATGCTTTTCAGTTGACTGTATCCCTCTGGATTTTTCATAGAAAGCTTTAATTATCCTTTAGAAAGTCTGGCAGACAGAGATTAGGTAAAATGATTTCCATTGCATGAGAGTAGATGTTAAAACTTCATGATGATTTGAACTCGGCTCTCGCCAAGATAAGCACCAACTAAGACATAGTTTTACAGCAAACTAATGTGATCTATCTGCATCGCCATCCATTTGCGTTTCTTTCCATCTGATGATGTAGATATCCTTCTGCCTGGTGTTGATGGCTGAAGTGTAATGCTGGCTCCAGGGATCAGCTTATTTTGCCTCCCCAGCGCATCAGCATACACAACGGCTGCGATGCTGGCTCCGGGTATCAACCACAGTGCGGTCTCCCCAGTGTATCAGCATGACAACCGTCTGGATTGAGTGAAGTAGGGTACATCTCTGGGGTCTTCAAGTGGGCACCTTCCGTCCTTGGTGTTTTAGCGACTAGCCCACGACACCTCAAGAGGGCTCGACAGTGATTCTGGCGTCCCAGCATCACCCCCCTCCGTCCCCCACTCATCTCAGCCCAGCTTACTTACCTGTACATCAGCGTTGCTTTCTTTCTATTGTGCTTGAGATCCCCAGCCAGAATCTTTCCGTCTCAACCACAGCCAGTTGCTGCTCCTTTCTGCTGCTTCAGATAAGTTATTCATTGTGCGACGCAACTCTTGGCCACTAAACAGGACATCTCTGAGAAACTGGGTTGTAGAGCGTGCCACAAATCCTCGACAACCCACCTCCACTGGGTAAACCTGGACTTTCCATCCTTGGTGTTCCGCTTCAGTGGCTAGCTGAGCATACTGCAGTTTCTTCCTCTCATACGCCTCATCTACAGCATCCTCCCATGGCACTGTTAACTCTACCAGATGAACAAGGCATGCTGATCCAGATCAAAAGACAATGTCTGGTCCAAGGTTAGTGGTGGCAATCTCAGGTGGAAAAATAAGCCGTTGACCAACATCTGCCAGCATTTTCCAGTCTCTAGCAACTTCCAGTTGACCTGGGCGAGGCTTGGTTTTAACACCTTTTCTTGGTGGTTGCTCTCCTGGACGGAGGAGTATTGTCTTTTGTGTGTAATATTTTGATAGAACTGGTGGCAACTTATTGGTCATGTTATGCTTGTCTTCCAATGCTAAGGCCAAACAATGCAGCACCTCTTAAGCAAAAGGCTCTGTTTAAATGATAAAGTGGGTGTGGAAGGGTGGTGGGCAATTCACTGACACACACGGGAGACAGAAGTTTTATTCGGAAACACCGCACTGGTGCCCAGTTTTATTATTTCGGCTATTTTGTCTTTTAGCCCGCAGAGGGCGCTGTTGTCCAAAACTGGTAAACAGTAGACACACTCGCGCACTCAGAGGTGCTTGAAATAATAATGAAAACAAAAGGCGAAATGAAAAGGGAAAATGAAACAGTAATAAAACTACAAAATAAAGGTTCTGCTCCGACCTATGCTCAGCTATTTCTATACACTGGGGTGGCCAGTGTTCCCCATATACCTACACACGTCCCCTCAGGTACGTAATTATTTATTTTACTTTGTAAATTATTTTAACGAAGGCTGTCTCCTTCAGCTGGGCTTGCCTCGTCCTTGTTTTACACTGGCGTCTTCTGCCAGCTCTCGAGGCCTCAAGCTGGTGTCTCATCTGCGGGGAGTGGGGGCACTGTGCGCAACTTCCCCCTCCTAGAGGTGGAAGAGGAGGCCCCAAGGAGGAAGAAGGGGAGAAGCGGCCACCCCTGGAGATGACTACCTCAAAGCTCTGGAGGTCTCGAATAGGTGCCCCGCCTGTGGGTAGTGGGGGCACTTCCCGGTCAACTGCCCCCTCCAGGAGGAGGAACAGCTGCCGGAGTGCCCAGTGCTGATGTCAGCATTGCTGCTGCCAGGGCTACAGCCACTGTCGGAGCCAACATCACCGCTGCCAACATCACCTCGTCCGGAGTGCCCAGCACTGCTTCCATTGCCGGAGTGCCCCGCGCTGAGGGCAGCATTACCACTTCCAGCGCCACTGCTGTTCTGTGTTTGTGTTTTGTGTTCTGTCCAGTGTTTTGTTTGTGATTTATTATTATTAAACGTGTGCCTGAGTGCTTACCCTGCAACTCCTGTGTCTGAGTCTCTCTTCCTGGTAGAAACAGCTTCTACCACAGTCATTTTTTAAATGTGGTCTAACTGGAGCCCATTTGGTATGGGTTATACAGTTCTAATACCTCCTGGATAAGCATGTTAAATTATTCAGTTCCTCTCTGAACTCGTCCACCATAGTCCATTACGCAGAGCTCATGTCTGAGATGTTCAACATCCATTTGTTGTGTTTTATTTTACATGTTTGCTGTTGTACAGTACATTTATGGATGTTACAATAAAACAAAACTAATTATCAAATGCTTTCATGGTCTGTACAGCCCAGTAAACAAAGCATGGTTTAAAAAAGTTTGTTTTCCAATGTATTTGCTACAAGGGAAATGCAGTATTATGCATGCAGACGGGCTGTGGGGAAGTTGAGGATAATAAATGATGCATCAAGTGCAGCCTAATGTGGTTTTACTGGAGTAGAAACAGTAGTAATAAATCACCTGCCAATGTTGATAATAAAATACTGCTTTGGCCTCCATCAAGCAGAAAGGAAAGGTTAAATGTTATTTCTCTCAATAACCATGTGGTCTTCATGGCTGACACCTTCAATATTGAACGCTGTCATTATGCTGTGAACTCAGAATATGAACATGTTCCACTTATTCTTCCCACTATGTTTTTTTTTTTTGTTTAGATTTCTTGAGGCTTGGAATGCACAATACTGTTCTAATAATTTTATTCATTTTATCATAATGATGCTGTGCATAAAAAAGCAGTTGCATTCGCTTGCTGAATGACTACATTACTGGAAAAGAGAATGGAATTACTCTACACGTTGCAGCTATTTACTGTTTTGGTGATTTATTCCATGCCTCAGTTGAGCAAGCAGCTTCATGTTTAGCGTTTTCTGTAGTTTATAAAATACTGGTGTAGTGTGACTTTAATTTGACAAAACTCTAAGGATTTCATTAGAATGTGTTTATATGAATGCTTCTTAATCAGACAGTTGGCTGGCTCCCGATCAAGACTCTTGTACTCGCCTACAGATGCCTTGACCAGACTGCACCCAGCTACCTACAGACCCTCCTCTCTCCCAACACAGCTACTCGACCTCTCCACTCCTCCTGCACTAGAAGACTGGCTGTACCTCCTCTACGCTCCCCTGCCTTCAGAGCCCGCTCCTTCTCCACCCTCGCCCCGCAGTGGTGGAATGACCTTCCTACAGATGTCAGGACTTCCCAGTCACTGACCACCTTCCGGCACCTCCTCAAGACTCACCTCTTCAGACAGCACCTGTAGAACTCCTCTTTTCCCTCTGGACACTTTATCACTCTTCCTTAATGCGCTTTACTTGCACTTATCTGCTCCCTATTTTACTGCATTTAATCCTGTACTTTAGAGTACTGTACTGTACTCTGCTACAAGTGTTATTCAATCTGTAGTATTTTGCATTTAATCGTATACTGATATAACTATCACTGACACTGTTATCTGCTCCGATATTGATTTGTATTTTGTAATATACTTGTACTTACTAGAACTGAAGTCATTGTATTTTATCTTGCTTTTAATTGTATTATTTCTTGTACTGTGATTCTTGAAATGTATTTCTTGTTTACGACTGTAAGTCGCAATGGATAAGGGCGTCTGCTAAGAAATAAATAATAATAATAATAATAATAATAATAATAATAATAATAATAATAATAATAATAATAATAATAGTTGGTTCTAGTTTTGTCCTTTCAAAAATGTGCTAATTAGGAGTAAATCAAAGACACGAGTCAAAGTCTTGAAAATATAACCCAGTTATCCATTTGAAGCAAACCATCAGTAAGGGGCCCTAAAATGAGTAGAAGCAAATGGTATACAGGGTGAGTCAGTACAAGATGAACCACTACAGTGTAAATACCTCAGTGTAAAGATAATGCCTGTGTATTGGGTTACCATGCCCTGTGAAACTGGCACCTTGGTTTATAACAAATGGCTAACCCTGGTCCCGGAAAGCCGCAGGGTCTTCTGGTTTTCATTCCACCTGAGTTCTCACTTACTTGATTATACCAATACATTTCTCAAGTGGTCAACGCTAACATTTTTCCAGGCCTTTAGCCATTGATGATTTAAAGATACCCAGTAAACCTGCAGAATTGTGGCTCTCCAGAACCACGGTTCGCTACCCGCTGGTTTATAACATATTATTAGGATGCTGATATAGTGCTGAATCAGATTTCAAAATGTGATTTTTGTATTTTTCTGTGCGGCTGATTTTCTTTGATTTTGTTTTTGTTTTTTTCTGGTGGCACAAATGTCATAAGTTTAACATTACTATAACACTATAAAGTTGTATGCTTATTGTGTGGGAATAACCACAATGTTTTCTGTTGGATATACCGTACTGTACAAAAACCATGTCAATGACGCATGCCTTCAATATTAGTGTGAAACAAGACATTACAGCATGTAACACAATACGGTACATTCAAATTGATGGCAAATATCCAACATCCCACTCCATTTCAGGTTAGAAGATTGAAATGCATTGACATGGATATGGTTTATATGTTTTACCCTTTTGAGCACAAAGAGCTTACCTATGATATTTATGGTGAAGTCACAAGATATGATAATCTTTTCACTTGAATTGTTTCACTAATCCAGTACAAACATTTCAAACAAATGCAACTTTGCTAGGTTTTATTATGGCACATCTGTTAGTGCTGTGAAGAAAGACATTATTTTGATGTTCCTGGCATGTTACAGTACATGCATTGCTAAGCATATCACGAATGGAAAATAATGTAGGTATGGGAAACAGTAGTTTGCTCTAGCAGTAATGAGAATTGTGCATTCTCATTTTTCAGAACCAGCTGTTTAATATTAAACACCTTTCACAATGTTTCATATAAAACATTTTGAAAGAGTATAAATCTCATGGACTTATTGGCAGGCTGTTTTTTTGTTGGTGGGGGGCTGTAAGACATGTTATTTACTGTTTACATCTGACAATATATCTCATATATCTCAAAATAATAATACTAAAAAATAAAAACAGTGGTATTAGGCCCACTGTGTTTTTTATGTGGATTTTTTTATTGACAAAATTAACAGTAAGCTACAAAAGCAATTTCCCTGCATTGTAACAAAAAAATAACTGTTTTATAATATGCTTTCCAAAAGTATTCCAAACAAATATTTTGTTTTTTCTTGCAGTCTAATATTTGTAAGCTAAGGCTGAAATCTAGAGGAGGGATCATAATTGCTTCCCCTGTTCTCAATCCTATTTAAATCTCAGGTAAACTCACCTGGCTGACCTGGCTGATGTAATCCAAGTTGCTGTCTTCACCTTCCCAATCTCTGCTTACTTGCAGGCACTTTCCCTTTACAGGGCTTCAACACAGAGGATGGTGGCTTCCTTCTCGCCTTACGAGACATGGGACCAGCATCTAAAAATCAACAGCATCACTCGTTCTCCAGTTGACGTGACAGTGTGGTTAGCAAGCCAAGGAAAATCCTAGACAGTTTATTTGAGAACTTTATTGAAGTGCACACATATATACCCAGACTCTAGACAAATGATAAATGCATTTCCTACAAGGGGCATGGATGAGTTTCCTAAAGTTAAAAGAAAAACATGAAGATTTAATAGATAACAAGACAAGAAGAAACTACTGAGATTCGCATTTGATTTATATATGGGATATTGTTACACATTTACCAAGTGCCTTAAATTTGAAAAAATAAAATAAAGTAAAAAATGGCAGTAGCCACTAGCCACATTATATTTACAGATGACTGTGATATCCAATAGTGAAATTAAATAGGGATGAACTTTTAATAATGCCTGATCATTAAGTGTTTGATCAATAAAGCAATTGGATTAGGCCAGTCTTATTAGGCAATATATCGAATGGGGTCTGGCATCATCAGTCAAACCATATCATTTAATTACACAGTGTTGGCCATGGTGAGCTGATTCTTATGAAAACAGTTACACATTGATGTTTCTCTGAGGATATGATTTATTACATGAAACCTAATGGTATCTGTGCTAATACCAAAAGTACTCTTATTTACCATACTAATAAAGATATTGTAATGCTGAAGATACTACACTGTAGTGCACTAGTAATAATACGATTACCAAATGTTCTGTAATGCCTGAAGACAAAAAAGACAATTACAGCTGTGTCTATGCTTAGTTTTTCTTTTTAGAGTTGATATTATAGTTGGTAATTTTGTCCCAGTGGAGCGCCCACAATTACATTTTCTAGCAACTCTAGAAATAGTTTGATTAAATGCAGCAGTTGTTTTTGTATATGTGTATATGTGTACCAATTTCTGTTTGTTTGTGTACTAAGAGAATCAATCAGTCAATCAATATTTATTTTATATTGCAGCTTTCATAGTGGACCACCATCACAAAGTGCTTTACAAGATAGTGAGGAAGAATGCATAATACAATAAATACAGGGCATAGTACATTAAAAACAATAGTTAAAAATAAATAAATAAATAAATAAATAAATAAATAAATATGCAAATACATTAAATATAGGCATAATACATTAAATAAAAGGCTAGGATGTGAATTCTAAACATTGTGGATGCGTGTGTCATACAGAATCATTTGAATAATTGTGCTCCGTCTTTCGGGTGAGACGTAGTTGTAAGTGACTCTGCAGCTGATGCATAGTTCACACACCTTAGTCTCTGTAAGTCGCCTTGGATAAAGGCGTCTGCTAAATAAACAAATAATAATAATAATCAATCTTATAGTGGACATCACTAAGCACATTACAAGATAGTGAGGAACAATGCATGATGCATTAAAAACAGTGAAATACAGGGCATAGTACATTAAGTACTAACAGTAAAAAAAAATGCAAATACATTAAATACAGGCATATTACATTAAATAAAAGGCTACGATGTGAATTCTAAACATTGTGGATAAATGTGTCATACAGAATCATTTGAATAAGATGGAGTGAAAAACCTGAAATAGCAATTTAGACAACAGCTAATAACAGATACCAGGCTTAGAGAGCATTGAAAGCAAGAGAGAAGTGGGTCTTGAGAGTTGATTTGAAGCGAGCGATTGTGCGAGCTGCACGCACTAAAGCTGGGAGAGAGTTTTAGAGAGTCGGGGCCTAAAAGAGGGCCTGACGCTCCGAGTGTGGTGCGCTTTTGCTTGAGTATAACAAGCAGGCCTGAGTCAGAGGACCTCAGCTTGCGTGCAGGGACATAGTGGGTCAGCAGGTTGGAGAGATACTCTGGACCTGTGTAGGCAAGCAGGAGAATTTTGAAAGTAATCATGAACTTAACAGGTAGACAGTGCAGTAAGACAGGGGGTAATGTGATCATGTTTTTTACATCTGGTAAGGATGCTAGCAGCAGCATTTTGGCGCATGTCGGAAGATCACCGTAGAGAGAGTTGCAGTAGTCGAGTCGAGAGGAGATGAATGCATGACAGAGTATCTCTGCATCCGGGAGGGAAAGGCAGGGACGGACCTTTGAGATGTTTCGGAGGTGGTAGAAGGAGGATTTGACTACAGAGATTTGGGCATCAAGGGAAAGTGGGACAGGGATTTGTAAACAGAAGGGTGATCATGTATATAAATTACATTTCAGAAAGTTCTGATTGCTAAAGGGTTTTTGATGGCTTGATTGGAACTAAATTTATTGGATATTTCAAACTTTTTTAACAAATAAAAAACTGAAAAATTGGGCGTGCAGAATTATTCAGCCCCCTTAAGTTAATACTTTGTAGCGCCACCTTTTGCTGCGATTACAGCTGTAAGTCGCTTGGGGTATGTCTCTATCAGTTTTGCACATCGAGAGACTGAAATTTTTGCCCATTCCTCCTTGCAAAACAGCTCGAGCTCAGTGAGGTTGGATGGAGAGCATTTGTGAACAGCAGTTTTCAGTTCTTTCCACAGATTCTCGATTGGATTCAGGTCTGGACTTTGACTTGGCCATTCTAACACCTGGATATGTTTATTTGTGAACCATTCCATTGTAGATTTTGCTTTATGTTTTGGATCATTGTCTTGTTGGAAGACAAATCTCCGTCCCAGTCTCAGGTCTTTTGCAGACTCCATCAGGTTTTCTTCCAGAATGGTCCTGTATTTGGCTCCATACATCTTCCCATCAATTTTAACCATCTTCCCTGTCCCTGCTGAAGAAAAGCAGGCCCAAACCATGATGCTGCCACCACCATGTTTGACAGTGGGGATGGTGTGTTCAGGGTGATGAGCTGTGTTGCTTTTACGCCAAACATAACGTTTTGCATTGTTGCCAAAAAGTTCGATTTTGGTTTCATCTGACCAGAGCACCTTCTTCCACATGTTTGGTGTGTCTCCCAGATGGCTTGTGGCAAACTGTAAACGACACTTTTTATGGATATCTTTAAGAAATGGCTTTCTTCTTGCCACTCTTCCATAAAGGCCAGATTTGTGCAGTATACGACTGATTGTTGTCCTATGGACAGAGTCTCCCACCTCAGCTGTAGATCTCTGCAGTTCATCCAGAGTGATCATGGGCCTCTTGGCTGCATCTCTGATCAGTCTTCTCCTTGTATGAGCTGAAAGTTTAGAGGGACGGCCAGGTCTTGGTAGATTTGCAGTGGTCTGATACTCCTTCCATTTCAATATTATCGCTTGCACAGTGCTCCTTGGGATGTTTAAAGCTTGGGAAATCTTTTTGTATCCAAATCCGGCTTTAAACTTCTCCACAACAGTATCTCGGACCTGCCTGGTGTGTTCCTTGTTCTTCATGATGCTCTCTGCGCTTTAAACGGACCTCTGAGACTATCACAGTGCAGGTGCATTTATACGGAGACTTGATTACACACAGGTGGATTCTATTTATCATCATTAGTCATTTAGGTCAACATTGGATCATTCAGAGATCCTCACTGAACTTCTGGAGAGAGTTTGCTGCACTGAAAGTAAAGGGGCTGAATAATTTTGCACGCCCAATTTTTCTGTTTTTTATTTGTTAAAAAAGTTTGAAATATCCAATAAATTTCGTTCCACTTCATGATTGTGTCCCACTTGTTGTTGATTCTTCACAAAACATTACAGTTTCATATCTTTATGTTTGAAGCCTGAAATGTGGCAAAAGGTCGCAAAGTTCAAGGGGGCCGAATACTTTCGCAAGGCACTGTAATGTACAGTCACATCTCATAAATAGTAACTGAGCTGTTTTTAGTTATCCTAATAAAACAGCAGAAATAAATGTGATATTATTTACATGTGCTGTCAACAATAAAAAATTGTAAATTTAACAAACTGTTGCCTAGGGACTAGATTTAATTAAATATAAGAAAATATTTTCTATAATTAATTTCAAATTATGTTGTATCCCTAAAAGTAAGCAGTAAATAACATGGGGATTACATTACGGTCCACCACACTATTAAAAGACCTTGTAAACTCCAATAAATGACAAAAACATTTGGGAAACATTTGTATGCAGTTATCATGCTCACCATATAGAGTTTGATAGACAAACAAGCAGAGAGACGGACAGAGAGTATCTGCATTATTTCAACGTAAATTGTTTCTCATATTTCATGAAGCATGGATAACTGAGTCATTCTTTTACAGTAGTAAATAAAGCAGTACCTAAAAGGCCATGCAGTGTAATAAGTAGCAGGGTTCCGAAAAATATAATGTTACACGTCCCCATGTGTTGCTACAACTGTTTAAATAATGTACCTGTAATTTTTCTTTGCATTGTTAACATCCTGACAAATTTTTATACTTGTAACTTTAAAGTCTGTTTCAAAGCTCTTTTCAAAATGTCTGCTCTAGTGCACTGATAGTGTAAAGATGTCAGCTATACAGTATTTATATATTTTTTAAATTGCACTTCCTGCAGTGATTTAGAGGACAGATCTCAAAAATCAGTGCACTAGAGCGGACATTTTAAAAAAGAGCTTTGAAACAGACTTTAAAGTTACAAGTGTAAAATTTGTCAGGATGTAAACAATGAAAAGAAAAATTACAGGTACATTATTTAAACAGTTGAAGAAACACGTGCAAACATGTAATGTTATATTTTTCGGAACCCTGCTACTTACTCTTTAAGTAGTACAATATGTTGAGAGCATTCTGATATATTAATAAAATTGGAAATGTACCTGTACTGATATGAAGCAGTTTGGTTTTAACAACGTACAACGTGCAAGAGTGTGACGACTAATAAACCAGTTAGCGGTTGCTACAGTTCACTGAACCACGCCTCGTCATTTATATTTATTTAATAAACAGTACAGTACCTAACCAGAAAGGATTTAATAAATACAGCATGCAATCAGTAATTTGTGTAATATGCAATAAAATCATTCAAAATTGACAAATTTGGTATCCAGTGAAGTTTTAAGTCATATTTTGTGCTGTATCAGCATAACCCCATGGCACTGTTTATGTAGAGCTTTCTTAAGAGTTTCCAGTGTAGAAACAGTCAGATTTATTTCAGATATTATTATTTCAGATCATTGATTGCATTTTACTCAAGTTTGCCATTAGACAGTTGTCATAACATACATCATTTACCAGTAAAAAACTTTTCCAACATTAAGACCATTAATAATATATAGGGATTCATAAAAGCACTGTTTGGTTTAAATACTTTTTGAACATGTTGCCACCCGCTGACAGCATTGCCACTGGAGGTGGACCTCGCTCCACTCTCAGCATTTCTGCTGACAGCATTTGCCAATGGCAGCATTTCCGCTGCTTGGATTGCCCTGGCTGGAGGAGCCAACCTGTGCGCTGTCAGCATTTCCGCTGCCAACGTTGTCATGGGCAGCATTTCCGCTGCCGGAATTGCCTTGGCTGGAGGAGCCAGCCTCACCAAGGTCAGCGTTTCCACTGACAGCATTGCCTTGGCTGGAGGAGCCAGCCTCACCAAGGTCAGCGTTTCCACTGACAGCATTGCCCTGGCTGGAGGAGCCAGCCTCACCAAGGTCTGCGTTTCCACTGACAGCATTGCCCTGGCTGGAGGAGCCAGCCTCACCAAGGTCAGCGTTTCCACTGACAGCATTGCCCTGGCTGGAGGAGCCAGCCTCACCAAGGTCTGCGTTTCCACTGACAGCATTGCCCTGGCTGGAGGAGCCAGCCTCACCAAGGTCAGCATTCCAACTGACAGCATTGCCGCCGTCAGTCTTGCCACTGCCAGCATGGCTGCCCGCAGGCCCATTGATACATCCATACCAGGACTATGATCAGGACTCTTGGGTTTTTAAGGGGGAAGGTGGCCTTTGAGGCCATGTGTGCTGCGCACAAGCGGGGGCATATGTGACGGGGTACATCCCGCCCCTGTGTGTGTGTGTATTATTTTGTATTGTTGTTGTGTTATTATTATTTAAAAGGTATTGTTTACATGTGTAAAAACATAATGTTTTCTTATTTTCTTATCCATGCTAAACTCGTGCAGAATGTGACCATCTCCAGATTGATTCATTTATTACTAATTTAGAGACGGTCACATGCATAAAAATCATCAGCTTTGGCTGATCGAGGTTAGTGTGTTCAGAGGCGGAACGGGAGTCGTGAGTAGAGGAATAAGCAATTGCTACGCGTGCTGGGTATACACCAGCACTATACTTGTTTGTTTGATTCTGTGTCTGTTTTGTCTGTTTATTTTGACCAGTGCGTCCAATATATATAGCCTCATACAACTGGCCACAGAAACCCTTAGATAACACAAAGTACCACCTTAAGTATTGGTGGGTGGTTTCTACATCTCAGTATTGTATTAGCATTAACATTGTATTGTAAACTATGGATTTGCTATAGAAAGTTTAAGCAACTGTTTTTAAGTAGATTAAATCTAAAGCTAAGGTGGATGTGCATTCTGAGAAGCTACAAAAAATCTGCAGCTTTACAGTTTGTGGTTTCTCTTATGCAGCATCAAATCAAACCATTCCTGAAATGTATGGTGCCGCAAAATGGCAGGAGAGATATACAGTAATGCAGGGATGTTTTAACTTTTTTGGAGGGACCCTGAAGTTACCATTTCCATCAATAAGACCAACTTCTACTGAAAAAAAGAAGGGTCTGGCAATAACCCAGAAGCATGAACATAACAGAGTGTAAGAAAACATGTAGTTTTGTAACCTTGGGCTCTTCCGTCCCACCAAAATATCTTTCAATGTCCCTATTTAAACCCCAGGCCTTGCCCTTATTCTCTGTCTTGCTTTTCTGTTTCCTCCCTTCCTCCTCTTCTATGCTGTTCCACCTCTGCAATGATCTCCCTTTGAGGGCAGTGTCTTGCATTTTTCTTTTAATACCAAGCAATTGGGCAGCATTGTGAATTTTTGCTTCAAGACCAACATTTATTCCACTTTAGCTAAAGCGGCACATAATTTAAATTAAATCTGGCCCTTTGTCACTTCAATCTCATTTCCATGGTCTAGCCTGGTTCCCATAGTCAGAGCCTCACTCTGGTAGACCATGGAAGTCACGTTGAAGTTCAGAACAGTAAAGTACTAGAGAAGCAGCAGCTTTAGTTTTTCAAATATATCAAGGTCTTTACACCAAGAATACAATCCGCAGCATTTCTTTTGAAAGAAAAATCAAATGTTAATGTTGCAAAACTGTTAAGAAACACCTTAGTCATACCTGTGACTCTATAATTGAACTCGCCGAGATGCTTTTTATTAACCTTGTAGCATTCATTTTCATTTGCTTTTCTTTTCACAAAATGGTGCAAATTGCATTTTAGAGTTAAGACCTCAATCAGTCAGGCCCATAGTGATAGAAAACAGAACCTACAAAGAAAATCAAATTCTTCAGCATAACGTAATGGAGACCATTCATTATTAATTTATTAATTAATTTATTTAATTTAAATAAAAGGTAAGAAAAAAATATTTTAAGCCGTGGTTATCATTACTTTAAAACCCATTAGAATAAATAACCTCCATCTATTTGTAAGAGTATGACTCAATGACCTTTGTGTTCAATTAAATTATATTTAATTTTAGTCAATAGACAGGTTTCTTCATATGAATACATTCTCTAGAACGTTAGAGCACTAATGAAGTTCAATATTTTAATAACAGCTGTTTGTTTAACACATTCTATAATTAAATAATAATTTAAAGTTGAGGTAAAATGTTAATTGTTGCAATTAATCAACAATTTGAAGTATCTGTAAGTACTGTATTTAAAACAACAATGCTGCATCATCAAGTTATCAACGCTATTCACAACATTTGCTGTATTGGTGGGACTGTTGTTTGGCTTCTTTAAAACGACTCAGTATTATACTCTGTGAATAACACCCATTATTATTTAAATGTTTACTATCACACAATTGGAAAAAAAGCATGTGCTTAATTATTTTAAAAGCCCACACAGATCAGGAGAACTGAAGGTCAGTGGGTGTCCTCCGATCCCACAACCAAGCGAATTGCCTCTCTGCACCCAGGAACTCAAAAGATGTTGGCAGGATACCTGTAGTCTGGCCAAGTAGATTTTAGACATGACAAAACAAACAAAACGCTCGCGATTATTTCATAGTGCACTGTGGCAGGCTGGCTGAGTCGTGACGTCAGGCTAGATGCAGGAACCAAACAAAACTGACACCAGTACTGCAGTTAAAGGCGTTTGCGCCGTTTTATTTAAATAATATTACAAAAAAAAAAAAAAGTTTAAACACAAAACACAGTGCTCACAGAGCGAAATAAAATATTTAAACAAAACAAATCTCGTACACAAAATAAACAATACCGATCAGGCTGGACAGTAGCCTTCACTGGTCCGGTATTTCTTTTAAAATTTTGTTTCTCTCTCTCTCTCTCTCTCTCTCTCTCTCTCTCTCTCTCTCTCTCTCTCTCGCTTGCTCGCTCCTCTCCGCTCTCACTCCTAACACCCACCTCTAACTGAGAGCACTGCAGGCTTTTATGCAGGTGACCATCTCCCGATTAGCAACAAATTAATCACTTAATTAATTTGGGAGATGGCCACCTTCTGCACGAGGTTTTCAAATTACTGTGGATGGGAGTACCCATCCACGCTACTAAACAATATAATAACAAACAAACAAACACACGGCTACGCCGTCACGTATACATAAATACAATAATAAATTAATAAATTAATAAATACAAAAACAATACCGTCAAATATTTTTAAATAACAAAACCATAATACAAAACAATAAATTGCACAGGGGCGGAGGGGGAGACCCCGTTCTAAAAATAAATAAACAAAACACTCGCCCTGTTACATGCACATAAAAGTGTCAAGTTGAAAACAAAACCCTGCCTCTGTGTACAGTAGCAATAAATTGGAAATACAATTTCAACAGAAAACTGGTATTCTTAAACAGTAACCAACAACCACAGAGTGTAGAAAAAAGAAAGAGCACTGACTGAAGGTTCAGAACTGAATTGAAGACTGACACCCTCATCTTTGAAATGATTTGGCCTTGGAGCTGTTCTCCTAGCATTCTTCCAGTACAAAACTATAGCGTGAAAAAGAAAACTATGTGTACCCCTTCAAAGGGCATTCGATCCTATTGAAGGTCAAAATTCTTATCAAACACTTCCACTCAAACCAGAGTTAACTCTTCCATTCACAACAGTAACTTGTCCATAATTTCAAACTCTCGGCCATATATCCTGAGGTTAAACACACAAGAATCAGAATTGGATATTGCCTTGATCAAAACTGGGTATGCAGGGATGGTAACTCAGCTTAATTATAACTTATAATGATGTACCTGAGACAACATGTTTTCTCTGAACTTAGCTACATTTTTTGTTCTATTTCAGATACTTGTTACAGTATAGAAACAGGATACTACAGAACATAAACTCACATTACTGCTGTGTTTTGTTTGTTCTGCGTATGATTGCCCCTCACAAACAGTCATTCCTGGAATAACAAGGTACTCTATGTAAATTCAGAGGATGGCCAAGCAGTGTTGTGTTTTAGTATCTTTATTATAGCTTATGCCTGCTATTAATTTCAAAGAAAATAATATCTGTGTCTTGGAAGTAAATTTTTCAGGATCAATGGCCCATGGTATTTTCAAGTTAAGCATAAAAAAATGCAGTCTAACAAACTGGTCAGGAAGGCAGTGTTAATTGATAACATGGTAATGTCATTAATTGTGAAACATGATGAAAAGTTGTTTGTGAGAGCCTGTACCTCCCTCCCACTGTCTCTGACAAACCTCTAGCTCGGCCTGCTGTAATAAGTGGCAGCTCCTGTTAGACAAGTCTTTTAGCCTCTGACTCCCTGTATGGCCAGGGAGTGTACTGTGCATGTAGGAGCTTTTATGGGGAAGCCAGTCAATCCATTTCCAATATGATCTTACTACAGTAAGGCATCGCTTGTATAGGACCCCCTCCCCTCTGTCTGTATGTTTTTTAAAACAAGCAAAATAAAAACTAGGTCGCCTGTCAAAGTATTTTGGCAAAAGTGCTATTTCTATAAAATGTTACAGACAACTCAGGCACAGTCATCTGAATTGGAACATCAATAGTTTGGTTCTGAGAAATGGAGCAAAGGTTTTGGACACATGTTTGTTGATTATTGTTTGTAAATGTTTCAGGTAACCACAGCTCACATGGTGTTTGTGACACCCTCAAACAAGAATCATCATTGAATAAAGGTGCTTCAATAATATATATATATATATATATTGTGAGAGTGTAGTCCTGGGGGAAGTAATCCTGGAGGAAAAAAAGGACCACATCTCCCAGAAGGTCACAGGCTGAAAAGCCTTCATTTGTTTAATTGTTTAATTTCATTTTGTTAATTGTTTAATTAGTAATTATCCCCTGCACCTGGCTATCATTGTAAATTAGAGCCAGGTGCAGGGTATTTAAAGAAAGCAGCCAGTCTGTTTGAGGCTGTTAGTGTGTGGAGAGCCCGTTTGTTAGTGTGCACAAGCGTAAGAAAAGAAAAGAAAAGAAAAGAAAAGAAAAGAAAAGAAAAGGAAAGGTAGTGTAGTGTAGTGTAGTGTAGTGTAGTGTAGTGTAGTGTAAACCTGTGTGGTTTTGTTTTTGTGTTACAGGTAAACAGCTTAGCTGTTCTGTCTTATAGTTAGGTTTCCGTGTTGTGTTTAGTTGGTGCTCAAGAAAGAGCTAGGTGTTTGTTTTGTTTAGTTTGGTTTGTGTTTATTAAAAATAGTGCGTCTGCGCTTAAAAAAAAAAAAAAAAAAAAAAAAAAAAACATTCCTGGGTCTGCTTTTAAAGGTACAAAGAACCATGAGTGGTGCAAGTTTGTTTAATTATATATTATTATTATTGTTATTATTATTATTATTATTATTATTATTATTATTATTATTATTATTATTATTTGTTTATTTAGCAGATGCCTTTATCCAAGGCGACTTACAGAGACTAGGGTGTGTGAACTATGCATCAGCTGCAGAGTCACTTACAATTACGTCTCACCCAAAAGACGGAGCACAAGGAGGGTCAGTCTTGGGTCCTCTCCTGTTCTCTCTCTACACCCGCTCCCTGGGCCCCCTCATCGCATCCTATGGTTTCTCATACCATTTCTATGCTGATGATGCTCAGATTTTCCTCTCCTTCCCCACCTCTGACTCCACCATCTCCTCCCGTATCTCTACCTGTCTGTCTGCTATTTCCTCCTGGATGCACTCGCATCACCTCAAACTCAACCTCTCTAAATCTGACCTCCTTTTCTTTCCCTCCTCCTCCCCCTCCTCTGATCTCTATCTCTGTTCCTCTGGAATCTACCACACTCTCTCCCTCTTCCTCCGCTAAGAACCTTGGAGTCACCCTGGACCCCTGCCTCTCTTATTCCCAGCACATCTCCACTCTGGCACGCACTTGCCGATTCTTCCTGAGCAACATCCGAAGAATCCGACCCTTCCTCACCAACTATGCTTCCCAGCTCCTGGTCCAGGCCCTGGTACTCTCCCGCCTAGACTACTGCAACTCCCTCCTGGCTGGCCTCCCTGCGTCCACCACCCGTCCGCTCCAGCTCAACCAGAACTCTGCTGCTCGCCTGGTGTTCTCTCTACCTCGCTTCGCCTACGCTACTCCACTACTCCGCTCGCTCCACTGGCTCCCGATCACCGCTCGCATCCAGTTCAAGACTCTTGTACTAGCCTACAGATGCCTTGACCAGACTGCACCCAGCTACCTCCAGACCCTCATCTCTCCCTACACCCCCACTCGACCTCTCTGCTCCGCCTGCACTAGAAGACTGGCTCTACCTCCGCTACGCTCCCCTGCCTCCCGAGCCTGCTCCTTCTCCACCCTTGCTCCGCAGTGGTGGAACGACCTTCCTACAGATGTCAGGACTGCCCAGTCCCTGACCACATTTATATATATAAAGAATGCAAATTGCCGTTAATGTCTTTATTACAGGACTACACCCAGTCATTACTATGGTGCACAGTTTCTGTGCAATGCATTTTTACATATGTTCTTTTTTTTATTATTCAATAAACCCACCTCTCTACAGGCCCTTTATATGTAAATGAGATCTGGAGTAGATATTAAATATTATTTTGAAACATAGAACGACTGGGGATTTTAAATGATGCATCATCTGCCTGTTGGAGCAGGCAAAAATACTTCCTTATCCATGTGCTAAGCTATAATTTGCTTTATCACATTTTCATTTGTGTTTCTAACATGTCTTAGTGTATGTATTCTAGGTTTTCTGCGAGTTATAGGTGCTGAACTTTTAATATGTCTGGCTTTTTAAGGTACTTGAAAACAAATTGTTCATTCAGTTGAGTCAGCCACAAATAGAAACCACTGTGCAATTTGTCAGTAGCAAAAATAAACGTCCTACTTTTAAAAAAGAAGCAAAAGCAGCACAAATACACATTAAGCTGTAGGTATTTAATGTATTAATCATCAAGTTGAATGAATAAATTAATGAATCACATTTTGGATAACCAGACTGTCCTTCAAAAAAAAATAAATGTTTTTTTAAGAGCAATCCCTGTCATTCTTCTGCAATTGATAAAAGGTGCATCTCCCTCCTGCACATCAGTTTCTGTGTTGATGCCATCTCATAGGAACTTAGTTGAATGCACACAAGATGACTTCACTGCAGATTTCCAGAAATGTATTCCCTAAACACTTTTAAACACCTTGCTCACTCAACATGTGAAATTAGTCTTGTCTTGGCTGCCCATGGTGGACCTACACCCTACTGACAGAGTTATGGAATATTGCAAATTAACTCTTAGTCACAGAATCCCACCTAGTGAAATTGCTTGCAGTTTAAAGCTAAGTGAGCTGTTAAATGGATCTCTGCAACCTCTCAGCATGAACACCAGTTGCACCTTCAAGTAATTTACAAGCGCTGAGGTTGGTGCACAAGGCTATGATTTATAAGCTGTTTTAAGTACTGCAGACCTCAGCTATCAAACACTTAATCAATGGCTTACACACCAGTGATTGACTTTTTGTTATAAAGCTAATAATATGTTTTCCAAATGATGGCCAGCTGACAGATTTACAGTTCAGACAGCCCTTTGCCAAATCCACTCTTCTCCTTTGAGATGTTTTTTTTCTGCATGTTTCATCCATATATGCGATCAGTTACAGAAACTGCTCTTTGTTTCATGCCACTGTTTTGATGAAACACTTTGCCATGTCATGCATCATACATTATGTACATGAAATATGCACTAGAAAAGCTACAAGAAACAATTAACTTTCAGATGCAATTGCATTAGCAAAATGACTTCATAAATATTTGTGTTTGCTCAACATTCGGGCTGTCAAGGCAGGTAACAGAATGAGGATCTCAAAGCTTTAAAAATATCAACCAAAGTACAGTATGTGACTATAGAGTGTTTAACAGTTATACATGCACTATAAAGATCACTTATATTTGGATAAAATTCACTAGATGTGATCGAAAAATGACAAACTTTGTTTTAGAGCAGGTGCAGTGACTTTTTATTGTGCTGATTAACAATTGACATTATGAAGATGCTGCAAAATGATCTGTCGATCTTGGGCAGGTGTTGTGACTCTTGGTCCCCCAGTTTGTGGCCTGTCATTGACAGAGTGTGTCTGGTTATACTGTCTCGCCAGGTTTGAAATTACTGGTTGTGAGCACCCAAGATAGCGAGCCACAGTACGCTGCCCTAGTCCAGTCTCCAACATGCCGATTGCACGAAGGTGCTGCTCTCTTGACAGACGTGGCATATTGTTTTTTTTTCTGTGATTTTCTTTATTGCTTTTATTCAAGCTTGCAATTCAACAGCTGAAATCACTCCATAGCCAGTGTCCAATCAACTGTCTCACTAATTAGGTGATTAAGTACATATGCTTTAGTCATAGTCACTCAAGCATGTCATGGTCAAGGATGAATGATCGAGTGATTAAAAAGAAACCAAAAACATTTCGTCAATGTCCATCATTTATATACCTTATTTTATTTCGAAAATAAATGTGTTATAATACTGATAAGTTTCTTTTGATGCTTGGTATATTTTGTGTGCCACCCTTTGCTTCCTTTACAGCTTGCAGTCTTTTTTTATATTTTGAAACCAGTTCCTGGCATATTTTTGGCACTTCTTCAACACATACAGCTTTGATTTCTGCTATCGACTTTGGTTTACTTTTTGCAACAGCAGCCTTCAAGTCAATCCACAACATCTCGATGGGATTCAAGTCTGGGGACTGAGATGGCCAATCCATAACTGTAATCTTCCTTTTTTTTCAAAAAAATCCTTTGTAGACTTTGCAGAATGCTTAGGGTCATTATACTGCTGGAATACAAACTTCAGTCCAATAAGCCTTCTAGCACTGGGTAACAAATGAGAGTGCAAAATTTCTTGATATTTTGCAGTATTCATTGATCCTTCTACAATATAAAGGTCGCCAGTGCCTGAGGAAGAAAAACAAGCCCATACCATCACACAACCTCCACTATGTTTAACACTGGGCATGATGAACTTTTTTCTTAATTATTCTCCTCTCTTCCTCCAAACATATTGTTGCTTTTTTGGTGAAAAAAAGTTATATTCTGGATTCATCTGACCAGGGGCGCACCCAAAAATATTTCACATGGTACGCAAAACTGAATCACCCTGGCGTCGCATAAAATACTTAACGGTAAACCAAATGGCATACTGCAGCAATAAAAAGTACCAATAAATCTATTTGAAATATAAACATAAACAAGAGGGAAAACTAGCTCACAAATCATACTAGTTACATTTCTAACTTACTTACTTTTACAATCACTAATGTAATCTTCACTCATCCCATTTAACTAAGCATAAAACCTTCTTTTCTTACACGTTGTAGGAAACATGTAGTTCAATAATAATAATAATAATAATAATAATAATAATAATAATAATAATAATAATAATGTGTTGTTCATTTTAATATGATAGTGATAACATTTTAATATTAATATAACTATAAATGTGCTTTTACAGTGCTCAGTCCTGAAAAAGCAGAGGAATTATTCAGGATCCCATTGCATCATAGTCTCTCAACACTTTCTCACTGTCGATGGCCACCTCGTGGTGAATGTTCATCAGTGCCAGTCCGGTTAGTCGCATCTCTGACATGGTGGTGTGCAGGCAAGTTTTCAAGTGCCTCAAACAGCTGAAGGAGTGCTCAGCTGAAGCAGTGGACCTGGGCATGGTAAGCAGTACTGTTTAAGATGTTGTGGTTGTTAGGGTACAGTATCACAGTGTCCTCTCATATTTCTCATAGCTCACTGCTGATCTTGTCAGTATTGCAATGTTTCCAGAGCTTAAGCTCTGCATCAGTCATTTGTACATTCAGTACCTCATCTCCTTTTGTGCAGTATTCTAAGAAAACTCTGAAGTTGTTGCGCTCATCGATGTGACCCCTGGTTGAAACATTTTGTTGAACGCGAACTGCAAACTTAAATCTACAGTTGCTCTCAGAGCTGACTTACTGCGTTCTGCATATTCCTGGTGGGCTTTATTCACTCCAGTCCACAAGAGGCCGCGATCGAAGTCACCAGATGAAAATATGATACAGGCGACACAAAACACATGATCCTTTGCTTCACTATATTGCAATGTTGGATACAAAGCCTCATCAAAGAATTCATCTGGGACTCACCATTGCTTTCCAAAATTACAGCGGAATGGTGCAGCCCATCCCTTTTTTGGCTGAAATTGGTTTAGAAAAGCACTTAATTTTATTGAGCACATCTGCACTCACAAGGCCAATGTCTTGTACATCTTCAGTCTCAGATATTGTAGAACTTACATTAAATGCCGCTCCTGCCAACATTTTTTCAACACTGAAAACCTCGCTTCTGTAAGTCCCTGAAACAGACGGTTTGGTTCTTTTACTTGTATTATTATTTTGATCCGATTCATCCTTCTTCTGAAGAAAGCCCTGTTTTTTTTCTTTTTGAAAGCTTCAAATAAACTTATTTGCTTCCGTTTGCTCATAACTGTTGTACAACTCGAAAAGCGTAAAATATTGTAACATACACAGACACAGCAAAAGAAAAGGACCACTGTCAGCCGCGGACCACGCCAAATTAAATAACAATAATAAATAACTGCCTCTATAGTTTCTAATTGTTCACACTTCTCTATCGATCAGTTCTTTTTTTGTCTCCACACGCCAACACAGTCAAAGTAGGCACCCCTCCCCTATATATCCTCTCAATGCCGCCCCCGTCAGCATTAATCAATCCCGGGCAGGCATTAGCTGAATTCCGCCCCCTAAATAAAATCAGGCGGCTGAGTGTCTGTCCAGGATTGGCGGCCCTGTATTCCCTCTTCGCTTCTCTAGCTCTGCGAAACATTTGGAACGTAAACAAACAGACAATGCATAGACAAGTCCTGCTGCAGAGCAAAACACCGGGTCGCTTCATATATATACAATATCCGTTTGCAGATCGCACAAGATTACCGAAATATTAAGAACCAATGTTTACGCACAGTGCGTAATGTGCGTACGGCTGCAGGCGTCAATGCGTCTGACCATAAAATTAGGTTGAAAAAATCATCAGGTTTCTTCAAGTATTCAATGGAAAACTCCAATCGCTTTCTTTTGTGTATTGTGTAACAAAGGTTTGCATCTTGGTTTTCACCCATGGAAATTCATCTTGTTAAGGTTTTGTTGAATTGTTCGCTTGTGAATTTCTTGACCATCTCTCAATTCTTCTGTCAAATCTTTTGCAGTGTTCCGAGGATTTTGTCGGGCTGCTGTAGCAATTCTTCTTCCAGATTTTGCAGAAATCTTTCTTGGCCTTCCACACCTGGAGCTAGTTACAGTAGTGTCTGTTATCCTGTGTTTGTAAATGATAACTCGGTAAACCAATTATTTTTGTTATTTTTCTGGCTGTTTCTCCTTTTTCATTTAGTTCTATCACTGCCATTTTGAGATTGTAGCTGTACTCTCTAGTTCTAACAATTTTTGTTGCTTTTTTCAATCACAAATTTCCAATTTATTTTCAGCACTTGATGATTATGTATTTATTTATTTATTTATTAACAGAGGTATCTTACTGCAACACATCCTTTAAGTCCTGATTTCAAGAGTCACCTTCGTACTGTTGATTTGATGGACAATGACACCTGTGTCTTCTGCCAGTTCTGTCAATTCAACGCTTGTCTTCTTTCTATTCCTTAAGAATATTATCTTCAAGTATTGCTCATCCTTGTTAGACAGCTTTTTGGGTCTTCCAGTCCTGGATTTGTCAATTACAGATGTACTTGTTGATTGTGCTTTGGATACCACACCTTGAAAATCGAGAGATGCGAGCTATTTAATTCAATGTTTTTCCTTCTTTACGCAAGTCAAGGTTGTTATAATAGTAGAAAACACTAGTGGAGGCTTTGAGTAAATTGTTGATGCTCATAATGCATCAGAGTAAAAGAATGCAACATGTCTAAGACTTTTGAGAAAGATATGTACAACATATCGAAACGTTGGGCAGCTGGCTCTTTGAGCTAATATATATATATATATATATATATATATATATATATATATATATATATATATATATATATATATTACAAATACAAGATATAGTCGAGATATACACACCTCCTGACTATCGCTGATAAAACTACTGAAGTCTGAGGTCAATCAATAAAGCTTTAGCTTACAATCCTTATAAGATCCTAGAATTAAATCCTGCTGTTGGAAAGTACTTTATACAAAGGTACAGTACTTCTCTTATAGTATATAGCATTAAAAATTTGAATTGGTTTGGAGTTAAGAATTGTGTACCTTTTACCGAACACATTTTGTTTTAACTTGACATTTGTATTACATTAATAAAATACATATTACCGGTACTTTTGCACAGCATATTAACACAACTATATTTACTATTCAACCTTCAAATCTATGTTACACGGCAAACCAACAGAGAAAATTAACAGAGAAAAGTCTTTTGTACTTTACCAGAATTTTTACATGAGCATCATCATTGATGGTGCAAAAAAACAAGGACATGACCTTGGTGTCCTCATAGCTAGTTACGGCCATGTATACATTGTACACTTCGAATTAATGCACAGATATCACAATCCTGGAGTATGCGCTTCCGCCCACTGATGCCCTTTGCTGATGATGTTTTTCCCTTAGAGTTCCATGCCGACATCGCCTTAGACACCGTTGCTCGTGAAACATCAGCAAGTTGAGCTGTCTTGGTCACTGAAGCTCCTGCCAAACGCGCCCCAACAATCACCTCTCTTTCAAAGTCACTGAGGTCTCCTCTTGCAGCCATGCTAGCCATAATTATAGGCAACCAGGCCTGTCCAGCAATTTTATACATGGCCCTATGCATGCTGGGATGTTATTTGCTTAATTAACGCACCTGTGTGGAAGCCCTTGCTTTCAATATACTTGGTCTCCCTCATTTACCCAGGTGTTTCCATTTTTCTGTCCACTACCTGTATGTGAAAATGTCTATATAAATTGTATCTAGGCCAATATACTCAAATATACTACTTTAGACAAAACACATTACCCCGACTGCATGACTCCTAGTCATCAATAAGTATGCAGGCATGGGTTTAATCAATTAATCAACATATTACTTCATGCATTTTATAGTACAGAAATAGGCAGATATAACTAGAAGCAGCTTTCCTAGAACACTGACAAAAAAACTCAATATCACAAATGTAATATAATGGAGGAAATAGAAGAGTATTTTACATTCAATGGAAATCTCAAATAGTAAAAAAAAAAAAAAAGATGTCGGAGTAAATAATACTAAGTCTCAATATTTAACTTATATTCCAAAATACAACGTTTTTAACAGCACTGAAAAAAAAGATACTGACAAGCTGTGAAACTACATTTGGGGGCTGACTCGTGAAAGTGATTTACAGTATAATCGTAAATCTCGAAAAACTACTCACTTCTAAATCTTTTGTAGTCATTTTTGTATTACTTTAGTATAAATACATGTTAATTTGGATTCATATGTTGTTTTTTTCTGACTTTATGTGAATGAAAAGACACAAATTCACCCGTTTTCTCATTGGAAATAGGTAAATTTCAAAATATCACTGTCCTGGTCACAAAAGCAAAGTTTGTGGGGAATAATAGCCATTTTCTATACTTTTGAGGCATAAGCAATTAGGAAATAACACTTACTACCCAGGAACCAAAAAAAAAAAAAAAATTGTTACACGGTGTATCGCTCACAATACATGTAGCGTGCACGGTATGGTATGTAAATTAGCCAAACACTGTGCATGTATTTTAATGCGCCCTCTGTTAGTAAATGGGGCAGTAAATTTAGATTTATCGCACACATTAGGCTCATTACTTTACGTGTGTGCTAACTCCAAATTTAGTGCCCTTTCATAAATGAGGCCCGCTGTTTCTTAATTAAGGGTCATTCATTCGACATGATCATAAAGCCCACTTTACACACTAAACAGCAATTGTAGCAGCCATATTCACAAGTAAAAACTGCAAGCATTACAAAGAAGATATGCAATTGCATGTGATATACACAAGCCACAATGAGTTAATATGAAAGACTAGGCAACAAACACACAGGGTGCTGTGAAAACTCCCTTATACAGTTTTAATGAGGGAAATAGTATACCAAACAAATTCTTAGCAAGTCTAAAGGTTACAGCTGTCAGCAGAATTAATATTTTAATTGTTTCTGACATATATGTTAAAACTGCTTGAGAAACTCCTTTAGATAATGGGATTTGAAAATTGGCAATGTTTTGTGATACCTCTTCACTGCTTAGAAAGAACAAGGATCAAGTGTATCGTAGTGGCTTTTTATTGCAATAAGGAACTCATTGAGGACCTTACAACCTTATGATATATGCACTGAATAGAAATCTGCAGTGTTAGCAGACACTTTAGACTGTTCACCAGTTAATTGCACCTTCCTTTACATCTGGAGAGGGTGCCTGCACACCACCATAAAAAGTTGTTTTGCATTAACCTCTGAAATAATTAAAGACTTGAGAAAAGAGACAATGAAGTACATTTTTGTACTCCACTCTAGATGATTAATCCCTGGTTAATAACTGGTCTGTAATGCAGTCAACTACTTTTCACCTATCGATTTAATTAAGCCTATGATTTACTAGCCAGATGGTATTTTTAGACCTGACTGATTTGATCTAATCGACTCCGAACAACCATTATTAAAATATATTCATCTTATTAACAAAAGCACAATGAATTACCAGGTCTTGATGGCTAGGGAGGATATTCTGGCTGTATTCTAGGACTGGTATTCTACTGATGTATCTGTTACGATAGGTATGGCTACGGGTATCAGCTCTGGGTTTTATTTTCTGAGATTTAGATTTATTGAAAAAGTCCTTTATTCTGCAGTATTGTTTGTGCTCATCTCTTGTCTCCATAGAGGAATACACAAACCTTATTAAAGCTTGCACAACATCCCTGGAAGATAGCGATATCACCACAAAATGAACAAATAGACTTCCAGTATATGGAAGCAATGTCAATCAATCAATCTTTATTTAATAGAAGTTGCCACAGAGTGCTTCACATGGGCAAAACAAGAAAATATACATCACAGTAAGCATTAGAAGCAGACCAACAAATTAGTAAATACAATAAAATACATACTGGTAGTACTTCCAGAATATTATTATATGAATATTATTACAGTTGCAAAAAAAAAAGGATTGCCACCTGTCAGGAGGTGAGTAGTGTGGGTAATGAAGTGACTGTCAAAACATTAATCTCAAGTGCAAAAATGTCCGTATTTATTTCACAAATAAAAACAATAAATCCACCCCTCTACCAGCAATGGTAGACGGTAGGTTTTCAGTCCCAAACAAAAGCAAACAACACGTCTTTATAACCCCCATGGTGCATGGAAGTGTGCTCTGCAAACAGGGATGGTGTTGCGGTACTGTACTGTGCGGTGAGGGTGGAGCTCTGGGGTGGTGTGCTGGCTCCTATTCCGCTGCAATACACAAGACAGGAAACAAACAAACAGCGCTCCGGGTTTGTTACTACGTTCAGTGTAAGGGGCCGTACTCATGTAGCTGTGTTGCCTTTGTACTGCCAAACTCCTCCCTGTGATCAGCCCGGCGCCACGGTCTATCCAATCGCTGCCTGCACCACAGCTGATCATAATGGATTTGTTTTGCAAACTCGCAGCTACACGCTTCCTCCAAAATGGCTGACTTCTGGTTGTCACCTACCATCGAGTCGCCCCGTCTATGGGAAACCATACCACCAATCTTACGCAGCGCCCTTTCTGAGATTTGCAGCTCAGATTCCTTCTCTCTCTATTACATATCTAACCCCTCAGAGTGATGCCGAAGGAACACTCAGCTAACCTTACATCCCCTATTGGCATCCTCTCCCATGAAAAAAATCAGCATTTTGGTGCTCCTTACCCACACAATGCTTCACTTGGTAGTGGAAGGGTTGCAGCATCAGATACAACAGAGTTATCCGGTCGTTCAGGTCACAGGGGTGACTAATTAGCAGAATTTTGAGTCTACAATTGTATATTGCATTTTATAACTGAATATATATGATCTGGTATTTTAGCTCTCTGTGCTTTTTTTAAATCTGCCTTTTTCAAGTTTCCCCTTGTACAGGTTTCCAGGCTTCCCACTGAACCACTGTTATTATTATTATTATTATTTAATTTATTTATTTATTTATTTATTTATTTATTTATTTATTAGCAGAAGCCCTTACCCAGGGCGACTTACAGTTGTTTACAAAAAATACATATCAAGAATTACAGTACAATTAAGAGCAAGATACAAAATACAATGACTTCAGTCGTAATAAGAGCAAATACAAAACACAGTACGATTTGATATCAGGGCAGTTCAAGAGCAGATAACAGTGTTGATAGTTACATCAGGGTTAGATACGAGTGCAGGTGAAATACAAAGCTACGTCTTGGTTGGTTCCCACCACTATTATCTCATTTTATCTTGGTGAAAGATGAGTCCAATATTAGCATGAAGTAAAGCTACTCTCATGTAATAAAATGTAGTTCTGTCAGATTTGGGTAAATCGACAAGTGCTGTTGTATACAAGTATTTAAACATCAAGATGTACTCTGCATGTTCTCTTTTATCTTTTAAATGCCATTTTGAAAATAGAGAATGCACAATTATTTTTCCAGATTGCTTTTTACAGCTGGAATTATTTTAATGTATTTGGTTTTCCAGGTGTGAGTAAGTAAGGATGAATGTATCTTATTTTCTCAGCTACAAGGCAAATAACATCTCAAGTTCTTGTCATGTTCCTTAACATCTACAGATTCTTTAGATTGTCTGCAGGAGCGTAATAAATGATATCTAAATAAAACCTTCACCGTTTGGTTTCCCTCACCTGCATATTAATATGCCAGAATCATAGCTGGCAGTGTTCATCCATACCTACACATGGTTAAATTTAGTCAGCAACATAGCATCAAATTAAAATAACCCAGCTGAGTAAACAGGAGAATAGAGCTTGCTATTCACCGGTATGCAGCTACTGGATAAATTGCCACTGCCTGTTTAATTTAATTTAATTAAACTCCTGGCAGGTTGTCCCAAACCAGCACAAGTTCAATCAAATTAAATTTAATAATTCTGTTTCAAAGAACACAAAATCAGAGCAGAGCTGCTATAATGAGTCTGAAGTCATCAAACTCATGTGAATGAATGAAGAAAAGAATAAGTTGTAGATGTACTAAAGTATTGCGCCTGTCTCAATAGTCGCAAACCAGTTGCAAATGAGTCGGAAGTCTCAGGTGAAATGTATGAAACATGCACAATGCTGTTAGCGACTTTTTAGGGAATGCTTTGCAGCAGCAGTTTCTTTGTGGTTCAACCTTAGATGAATATGTAATTATGGGCGTTCCTGCATACATTTGCTAAAAGGGGGCAGAGATAGTGCAAATGAGGGTTCACAAATATAATAATGAGATGTACTAAAGCTGCAGACAATTATAAGAACATAAGAAAATTTACAAACGAGAGGAGGCCATTCGGCCCATCTTGCTCGTTTGGTTGTTAGTAGCTTATTGATCCCAGAATCTCATCAAGCAGCTTCTTGAAGGATCCCAGGGTGTCAGCTTCAACAACATTACTAAGGAGTTGGTTCCAGACCCTCACAATTATCTGTGTAAAAAAGTGCCTCCTATTTTCTGTTCTGAATGCCCCTTTATCTAATCTCCATTTGTGTCCCCAAAAAAGTCCCCTGGGTCGACATTGTCTATACCTTTTAGGATTTTGAATGCTTGAATCAGATCACCGCGTAGTCTTCTTTGTTCAAGACTGAATTGATTCAATTTTTTTAGCCTGTCTGCATACGACATGCCTTTTAAACCTGGGATAATACTGGTTGCTCTTCTTTTGCACTCTTTCTAGAGCAGCAATATCCTTTTTGTAACGAGGTGACCAGAACTGAACACAATATTCTAGGTGAGGTCTTACTAATGCATTGTAAAGTTTTAACATTACTTCCCTTGATTTAAATTCAACACTTCTCACAATATATCCAAGCATCTTGTTGGCCTTTTTTTATAGCTTCCCCACATTGTCTAGATGAAGACATAAAATCAGTGTGACACCTGTGCCTGTTTTGTGGCACAGAGGTGTTTAATCCTTGGGGGAATCGTTGACAGTGACACTTGAAGTTCTTGTTCCACAGATCGCAGCCACTCTCTTTGTTTGTTCTTGATGTAAGTAAGGCTTGAAAAACTTAACTCAACACAGGTAAGTTGTCGAAAATTGCTTGTCGCTATAGTTATGTCTCACGTGACAGAAACACACCGCTAGCTATCGGCCTACTTAGCGTAACGTTACTTGCTTGTAGCTGATTATTATATTTTTTTTAAATATACAATACAAATGCGTGTGTATGATGAGTTAATTGTGAGCAACATTGTGTTAGCTACGTATTTCAAATGTGTATGAGGGCTTAATGTAAATGTAATGTTAGCTAACTAACTAGGCTAACGTTAGCTAGCTAACAATTATGTTTTCATTTTTTTCCACGGAACACCACTGTTCCGCGGAACACTGGTTGAGAAACACTGATCTAGTCAACCCCTTGGTCACATTCTGCACGGGTTTACTAAAGGTGCGTGACAGTCACGCATTTTCCCGAGGAATTTAAAACAAAACAAAACAAATAGCGGACGGCATTTCCACTTTTCACCATCATATTCTAAATACATTATTATTATTATTATTATTATTATTATTATTAATAATAATAATAATAATAATAATAATAATAATAATAATACATATTATGCACAGGGACGGGGAGTACCCCGTCACACCTACCCAAAACACATTAGTGTTATTTCAGTGCAATGATTTCTATTTAAAATACATTGAGAACAATGAATGTATATGTGTATGCGATTTTATTGTATTGTTTTTAAACCCGACACCTCCTTACAAGGGGCTACTTACTGTATGATTATGAAAAGCTTTTTGGGGCTGAAGGTTGGGGCCCCACTATATAATCTGATGGGTTAAACTGCCTTTCCTTTTTTATATATTGTAGTGCCCAATGCGCTGGTGTAGTTCAAGCAGAGGCAACAGACAGTTTTCTTAACAATGGTTGCTCTTTATTAAGCTGCCCAAGCAGCTCTTCTGCACATGCGCTTACAGTAGCACTAGTAAGTGCTAGAACTAGGCAGTGACAGATAGACACACACAGAAGCGAGAGGAGAAGGCCACCCCTGAATGGAGACAACCAGCCGGGGGTGGCCACGGCAACATTCGGAAACACACAGTAGGGGGGACACGCAGTGCCGGCGTGAGCCGTCATGGGCCCCGGGGAAGGATTGGTATGTCCCGCTGTTCTTTTTAATGTGGTGGTGGGAACGCAAAGGGTCTAGTTGTTTTGAAATATTTTATATATATATATATAAAAAAAAGTCCCCATCAGGGCCCCCTTTCAGGGAGTTGGACCACCTTCGAGGAGTTTGGCCCCGGGGAAATTCCCTCCCCCACCCTCTCAGTGGGTCTGGAGACACAGGGACACACACAACAGAAACAACAAATGCATCAAAGGCAACCAAATAAACACATTCAATAACTCATAATTAATAAACAACAGCAACAACAGCAAGGACAGTGTGGTTTGCTCGACAGTTCCCTGTCAGTCCTGCAGATGGCAGCAGCAGGCGCGCTACAATATATAGCAGTATTAAAATAGGTAAAATGAATACAGAATGCATTGTATAGATGATTTGCATTTAACAAAAACTATGTTATTTTGATTCTTGTACCCTTGCATGCATAGACGATATCCTTCGGGCACCCTCTGCTGCAGCAAACCACAATTCAACTCCCGCTATTTATTTGAACAATGTCACACGACTCTCACAATGTAGAGATCTCACAACAAAATATTTAAATTAGTAAATTGCAGCTCTTTTCATTAACATATTTTTTCTTAGTACATGCAACAAAATGTATACTTTGCAAATTGTCGCAACAAAAATGCAAATTGCGGTATGTTTGGGCTGCGACTGATCTTAGTATATCTACCCCTAAATATCTTGTGTTTCTGTGTTTTCAATCTAGGGCACTGAAAATGTAAGCTAATTATTGTAGATTTCATTTTAACCTCCAGTTGTGGGTCATTCTACAACTTTATTTTACCAGAAATAGGGACAAAAATAGGGACTTTTTTTTTTTTTAAACCAGGTTTGACCCAACTTTCTGGAGAAATTAGTGTTATATAATCATTTTAGTGTTATATAACTAGCAAGAAATAACAATAACATATAACAAAGGGGGTCTATTTGATCAACCTATACCCTGTCAGGATAAACCACAGCTAGATATTACTGGAGCATTACCCTGGATTGCATCAACCACATTTTAATGGTTATTCTGGGATTACCCCTACAAAATTGAGAATCTTTTTGTAATTATTAAGTTTTAGTCATTAATAATTTAGGTTGCTGTGACAATAAAATTTAAGGGACTGTGTGGCAGGATGGCTTGCAGTGGTGAGGTGTGGTGACATCACGGACCAGGAAGTACAGAAACCAAAACAGTGGATGGGCGGGTGAAGCTGAATGCAACTGCACTCAGCGTAATTTATCAACTAAATAAACAAAAACAAAAGATTTAAATAATAACAAAACACAAAACAAAAGGCGCGTTGGCCAAACAAATAAACAGCAACAAGTATATATTAAATATAGCAATTGTTTTTGCTCGCTCTCCCGTGTTCTCCCGTACTCTCCTCTGTACACTCACTCCCCGCAGCACGGACAGCTGCAGGTTCTTCTACTCTGACTGAGGGGTTAACTAGCTGTTAATTATCTTATTACCCCTCGGCCAGAGTCTGCACGCGTTTGGTAAGGATTCGTGACTGTCAGCTAGTTAAATAATCAGTAGCTGATCAGCCACGCATCCTCACGGGTTTTTAAAATATAAAAAACAATAACAAAAGACGCAGCGCTTTTATCCGCGTGGCAAACAAATACAAATAATAATAAATAAATACATAGGGGCGGGACACTCCGCCACAGACTGTTATTTAAAAAGCTGGAAAAACATATTTTATTTAAATTAGCGATACATTTGTCTGCCACAAGTCTGACAAAAGATGATGGTGAAAAAAATGTGTATTTAATAACTATTTATTATTCATCCAGTGTCTTGTTTGTGTTCAGAGAGACATACAAGCTGATTTAACTTGGAGGTTAGATTCAGTCTCAAGGTGTATGCATCTCTTTTCATAAACATGTAACACGTAATATGATTTATCTCACATATTTTGTCCACTACCATGGTATGTATTTATGATACACATGCTGCAGCATTATAAGGCAAACCGTCCCTTCACATTACCATGAGTGGTGAATTTAAATGTCTATGTTCCTTGAGAAGGAGCTGCTCTAAAAATGATATCTTGCATTCTAATCCTGTTTGTATTTAATCTTCCTCCAGATTTCAAGATGACGGTGTAAATCTGATGTGACCCTACAGCAAACAAGATGTATATTCAGTGCTTTATTGAGAATTGCTGAGATAAAATATTCATAAGATTCTGAGAATATTACAACAGGTTAATATTTTAATATTTTATGCATTGCACATATTTACATAACACACATTTATTTGATGACCTTGTTCACACACATGCATTTAACTAACATTCATAAAAATTAAAAATATGCATTTATTTATTTATTTATTTATTTATGGGGGGGAAGTAATATGATGCAGTTGAGTAAGTTAAAAATGAATCCTTCAAAAATGTCAGGGAACTCTAGGTCTAGTAAATAAAAGTGTAAATGACTGTAACAGGGGCATTCTTACGGTGGCGCTGAAGTGCAAAATACAAACACAAAAAGGAAAACACAACAACATTAAGGAAAATGCTGCAACATTAAGGAAAACACAACGGCATTAAGAAAAAATCTGCAACATTAAGAAAAACACAACGACATTAAGGAAAACACAACGACATTAAGGAAAACGCTGCAACATTAAGAAAAACACAACAACATCAAGGATAACGCTGCAACGTTAAGAAAAACACAACAACATTAAGGAAAACACAACGACATTAAGGAAAACGCTGTGATAATAATAAACTAGCCTATAAGTGCTAAAAGATGTTTTTTATGTAAGCTGGCAAGGAGGAATCGATTGATGTTGGTTAGGTTGATCGGAGCAGGTTAAAAGCCCCGTCCGGCAGGGTTTATCTTGGTCCGGCTTTTACCCATTCCTAAGTATTTACACAGAAAAAAAAAAAAATATATATATATATATATGTATATATATATATATATATATATATATATATGTATATATATGTATGTATGTATATATATGTATGTATGTATGTATATATATGTGTATATATATATATGTGTATATATATACATACATACATATATATATATATATATATATATATATATATATATATATATATATATATATATATATATATACGCACACACACACACAAACATATACCTTAAATGAAATTAAGGACAAAGCGCTGGGAAATTATATTGTATTAATATGGACTGTGTTCGTCACACAGTTCCACAGCACAGATTGGCAGGTTGTTCCTCCTATCAGTGATGTGGAACCCCTTTTCCTATGTACCTACCTGTTCCGGTTTGAAGTTAATGTTGCAGCGTTTTCCGTGATGTCTTTGTGTTTTTCTTAATATTGCAGCGTTTTTCTTAATGTCGTTGTGTTTACCTTAATGTTGTTGTGTTTATCTTAATGTCGTTGTGTTTTCCTTAATGTTGCAGCGTTTTTCTTAATGTTGTGCTTTTCTTTTTGTGCTTGTGTTTTGCACTTCAGGGTCACCGTACATTCTGTTACTGTGTGTCTAGTGCAATGAACTGAAAGGAGCGTACTAACTGGGGCTGATTCCGTGGTTAGTACAGAGAACGGTACTAAACTAGTACGCAAGTTAATACCAATTGCAACAAACTAAGCAGCTCAAGATAATCCCCATCTGCATATTAACATTTGTCTCAATTGCAACAAACCCAAAGTTACTGTTGCCCTCTAGAGCTGTGTTTCTCAACCCTGGTCCTGGGGGCCCACTGTGTCTGCTGGTTTTTATTCCAACTGAGCTCTCAATTACTTAACTAGATCCTTAATTGAACTGATAATTTGCTTAATTAGACATTTTTAATTGTTTTCAGCTTTTAAACAGTTGCAGATTTCAAGTTAGCTAGAACATTTCATAATTAACTTGAACCCTGCATAGAAATGAATGTGTCTGTTATCAAATCGCTTTCAAGTCAGTCCCAGTTGCAAATGGAATGTATTGCTGAACCAGTGATTCTGTGTAACCCAAACTATAAATTGTAGTCTATGTTGTCTAACCTAAATCCTGGGAATTTGGTATTCTGACTCCACCCAGGGTTTTAAGCTCTAGTCAAGTAATTAAGAGCTCTGTTGGAATGAAAACCAGCAGGCACAGTGGGCCCCCAGGACTAGGGTTGAGAAACGCTGCTCTAGAGGATACTGAAACACAATACTAAGTTAGTCTAGCAATTTAACTAAAGACTTGTGGTATCGTACTGACTGGAACAAATATGAAAAATCCAAAAATATATTGACAACATCTATGAAACTGAACTATTCATAACCAAAAATTATTCAATTTTTTTAAAAATCTTCTGGAATAAAAACGTGCCAAAACGTTTGCAACAAAACCAGTTTCATCCTTAATTAGCTTATTCAACTTAATGTAGGCCTATTTTGTATAAAAATAATAACAACTAGAACTGCCAGGCAGTTTTACGACTTCCAAGCTCAGTACCAGTTGGAAATTTTGGCAAGCTGTAGCATTGCAGCACAAGTGTCAGCAACAGATCAGTTTTATGGAGCAGTTTCAATTCAAAATACTGAATTAGTTTTTTATCTCATGATGCTATAACTTTAAACACCATAGTAACCATGACCCTATCTACACACTGTAAGGAGTTATAAGCTAATTTACATTGAACCTTAAGTAAAGGTCAAAGGTCATGATCAAGGTAATTTTTTAATAGAGCATATATGGGTTCCTAAATGTGTTCTATAGTAACTATTAACCTGTATACACTCTGTAAGGAGTTATAAGCTAGTTTTACGTTTTGACCAAAGATTTTGAAAGGTTTTTTTTTTTAAAAATGCATCAAGTGGCCATATTGGTTTGCGCACAAACACCATTTTTGAAAAAGTCAATTGTATTGATACAGGGATGATGCTTCTCAACATTGGAATTAATCAAATAAACCATTTTTCAACTGAAGCGGATTTAAATTTAAGAACAAAACGTAGGTCTGGTCACCATCTTGTTTTGCAAAATTTTGCCATATCTGAATTCCATTGTCCCCAGGATGATGCCTACCAAGTTCAGAGTTAGTTGGTCAAACGGTTTTCAAACAGAAGCAGTTTGATGTTTGGGGTGCGTTTTGGCGAATTTGGTGGCAGCCATTTTGATAGTAAAATTTATCGCAGCAACTTGTGCTTCGCAAACTTGAAGCAGGTTTGGTTGCTGATGACATATGCATACCAATCGGTTCATCGGTTCCCAAGAAGATTTTGAACGTTTTTTCCAAAAAGTGAGTCAGGCTGCCGTCTTGGTTGATGCAGGAATGCAATTTATTTTTCATCATAACTGTAATCTACACGGGATGATACCAGCCAAGTTTCATGTTGATTGGTTACACTGTGTGTGAATAGGAGCAGTTTAAAGTTTTGGGAGGAAAAAATGACAAAAAAAAAACAACTTTACAATAACAGTAGGCTTCCCAAGCCAGCTTGGAAGCCTAATAAATAATTCCAGTGCGACTTTCCAGTGTCTCTACTTTCAGCCTCTTCCACATATTTTTTTAATTTGCTGCTGTAGCTGGCCGTCTCTCAGGGAAGGCAGCATTGAATCTGCTTTTAAGTGTATTCCGTGCCGTGGAATCCTTTCTGCTGTCCTCCATAGTTTCAATAAAATCTTTCATACAATCTATGAAATAAAGTTTTTGCTCCATTGTATAATTTTGCACGTGACTACTGGCCATAACTGCCTTAGATTTGGTTTTTAAAAAAAATATTCTTATGGTAGACAGTCAAATACACGATTTCTGTGAAATGTGTGATATCGTGAATTTTCAGGGGCATTTCTTGCAACAGAGTACAGGTTCCTAACCTTCCTGGACAACCCAGGAACAGAGGGAGGGTTTACATTACCCGTGTTGATCTCCCTGAGGATGAAATTATAGCTTGATACCGGCTATTCCATTATGTACAATTGTTTGTATTGGTCGTCTAATAAACTTGGTTCATTATATCCTTTTTATTATGTCTATTTGGTTTTATCTGTCATATAATTATAACTTAATATAAAGTCAAGACACTAGTCAACACAGGTCATTGCCTCTCCAAATGACCTACCTATTGTTCAATTGAGGTAGCCCATTTGGAGGGGAGGTGTTATTTTTCAGATTAGTCTACCGGTTGTCCAATTTGAGGGCTTCAGAACACCAGCGCAGCAGAATTTTCGCATTTAAATGTGGCAACTTACGCCGTGCCTCATTACTGTAATTACTGCTCCTTTATTTTCCATGCCCTTGGAAAATAAAGGAGCAGACGGAGACATTGCCAGGTGCGACAAATAACCAATTTATTGGTTGTTATTATTATTAATTTCTTATCAGATGCCCATATCCAGGGTGACTTACAATTGTTACAATTATATCACATTATTTTTACGTACAATTACCCATTTATACAGCTGGGTTTTTACTTGCTCAATTATATCACCAGCAGCAGTGTCTCCCACCTGGGATTGAACCCACAACCCTCTGGTCAGGAGTCCAGAGCCCTAACCACTACTCCACGCTGCTGCCCACACTGCTGGTTGAATTGACACTGTCCCTGTTTGGGCCAAGACCATGCCACAAAAATAATAAACAACCCTATCTTTCCTACTCACTGACTCCCACTTTCCCTTACTCAGGCACTCACTCCCTCTCTCTGTCTCCGGCTCTCGTTGTATGCTCCCAGGCTTCTTTCTCACACGCTCTCTCGCATGCCATCTTTCACTCCAATTGTCACATCTCAGCGCATTCGTCTGCTCACGATTCGAACCTGCAGCTCACTCGCTCTCATTCCCGCACAGGCAGTATTTATACCCCCTCACTCAGACTAACTAACCAGGTCTACATGCAACACATACACAGGACAAGACAGACAAGACACACAAACAGGACACCTAAAAGTCCAGCAGATATAGAACGGTGCCCGGGTCGCTACAATACATTCAGAACAGGGTAGAATTTGTGCCATGGCAGAGCACTACTTTACACTCTGCCAATTTAGCGCTGCATCGGTCGATCTTGATACATATCCCCCTATGTTTTTATTTTGTGTCTTGATTTTAAGCACATCTTTTAATGGACTAAAAGCCTGGGACATTGCTAATCACCTGCTGTCAATCTTTGAAGGCTATGCATGACAAGTTTTTTATGATATAAAACATCTGTAATCATGTTGAGATGAAAGCTAACAGATGCAATTAAACCAAGCCTTAGTTTTTAAGGTCCTTTTTTGAATTCCTCTCTCTAGATTTTTTTTCATATCATTTTAATGACATGAGGAGCTTTTGCTGAAAGCAAACACTTTTTTGGTTACTATTTTCTGTAGAATCTGCTGAAATACAATAATGCTATAATTACTGTGATCTAAGATGGAACAGACATTCAGTATGAACTTAAAACCGTAGGTGGAGTCAGAATACCAAATTCCCAGTATTTAGGTTAGACAACAAAAACTTCAATTTATAGGTTGGGTTACACGGAATCACTGGTTCAGCAATACATTCCATTTGCAACTGGGTCTGACTTGAAAGCGATCTGATAACAGACACGTTCATTTCCATCAGTACATTCTGTCAGCACCAGTTAAGATTGTAGGCTGGCAGAACTTGATCTCACCAACTCACACTTATTGTGGATGTTCAATGAGCATCAAATGCAATGGACGCAGGAAGTGGATTTTAAATCTCTGACTGCACAACAAAAATATATAGGCAGAACATGAGGGCTGTGAATATTACATTGTCATGGAAATATTGGAGGTTCATTCATTTATAGCATGTTTACAAAAAAAGCGATACATAGGTGATGGCGCTGGCAGCACAGATGAGGTTGAGTTTTAGTACAGAGTTAGGACTTGATCAGAAGTACGCCAAAAGCAATAAAAAACTTTTAAGGTCTGTGTACGGTTTTCAAAAACAGTTAATGTGTATAAAATAGTGTTAACCTAATATTTTGCTCCAAAATTTGCAACACTCATTTATCTAACTGAAATACAAAAAAAGTAGTTTAACTAGTAAGACACAACTGGAATATACACAGGAGCCCTCATATCTCTAAGATTCACTGACAATTAGTAGATCTAGCCTTAAGAGTTGCAATGACCAGACATGAGAGTGGGTTATTTGGCATCACAGAAAAGGAAGTGGCTTACATTGGTTTTGATTCTTAATTTAAATTTAAAAAGATGGGTACCACCAAGGAACCTTTCAGATCTGAATCCTTGCATTTAAATTTAATTTCAAAGACATAACCTGTACAGCAACTGATCATAACCTTTCTTGGAAAACAGCTTTTGCAACATAAAAAAAAAAAAAACATTCTGGCGCTTCAGTGCACCTGACAGCAATAATGTATTCACTTGTCAGCTCAATGGAGGAAGCTGGTAGTCAACGAGGTGCAAAAGCAGGAGGAGAGGATGCGGTGCATAAAGGCCATTTCCCATGCCAAGCAGAGAGAATGGATGAGATGGGAGAGTGTGAAACAACGCAAGATTGGCTGGCAAGACCTATGGTCAATGGAACACAGCAGGATCAGTTTCCTCATCAGGTCAACATATGATGTTCTCCCATCACCACAGAACCTAAACCTCTGGGCAGGAGAGGATCCCTCTTATCCTTTGTGTTCATCACTTGCAACATTAAGGCACATTTTGACAGGATGTAAGGTGGCTCTTAGCCAAGGACGGTTTACTTGGCGCCATGACCAGGTGCTGTGATGTTTGGCCTTAGCATTGGAAGACAAGCGTAACATGACCAATAAGTTGCCACCTGTTCCATCAAAACAGTACACACAAAAGACAACATTCCTCCGCCCAGGAGAGCATCCACCAAGAAAAGGTGTTAAAACCAATCCTCGCCCGGGACAACTGGAAGCTGCTAGAGACTGAAAAATGCTGGCAGATGTTGGTCAACGGCTTATTTTTCCACCTGAGATTGCCACCGCTAACCTTCGACCAGATATTGTCTTGTGGTCTGGATCAGCACGCCTTGTTCACCTGGTAGAGTTAACAGTGCCATGGGAGGATACTGTAAATGAGGGGTATGAGAGGATGAAACTGCAGTATGCTCAACTAGCCACTGAAACGGAACAGCGAGGTTGGAGAGTCCGGGTTTACCCAGTGGAGGTGGGTTGTCGAGGATTTGTGGCACACTCTACAACCCGGTTTCTCAGAGACGTCGGATTCAGTGGCTAAGAGTTGCGTCGCATAGTGAAGAACTTATCTGAAGCAGCAGAGAGGAGCAGCAACTGGCTGTGGTTGAGACGGAAAGATTCTGGCTGGGGATCTCAAGCACAATAGAAAGAAAGAAACACTGATGTATGGGGTAAGTAAGCTGGGCTGAGTTGAGTGGGGGACGGAGGGGGGTGAAGCTGGGACACCAGAATCACCGTCGAGCCCTCTTGAGGTGTCGTGGGCTAGTCGACGAAACACGGAGGATGGAAGGTGCCCACTTGAAGACCCCAGAGATGTACCCTACTTAGCTCAATCCAGACGGTTGTCATGCTGATGCGCTGGGGAGACTGCGCTGTGGTTGATCCCCGGAGCCAGCATCGCAGCCGTTGTGTGTGCTGATGCGCTAGGGAGGCAATAAGCTGATCCCTGGAGCCAGCATTACACTTCAGCCATTAACACCAGACAGAAGGCTATCTACATCATCATATGGAAGGAAACGCAAATGGATGGAGACACATATGGATCACATTAGTTTACTGTAAAGCTACGTCTTAGTTGGTGCTTATCTTGGCGAGAGCCGAGTTCAAATCAGCATGAAGTTTTAACATCTACTCTCATGTAATGGAAATCATTACAGAGTGCTTGTGGATAGACTTCATTGTCTGTTCTCTCACAACCTTAATGCCAATGGTTTGTGTATTCAGTCCTTTTGAAATGATTCCTTAATGAACCAGGACAGCACCGTTTATTAAAAAAGTCAAAATAATATAATATAGCAGTGCCCTATGAGAGATTTGTATCAATCTCTAAGGCATAACAAACCTGTTTAACCAGGCAATATCCTCAATGTTGTTTTTACAAGCATAATTTTAAGGGGTAATAAACTGTATCAGCTTTGGTAATAATTATCATACATTTTCCCACTCAGCTGTAAAATAAAATAAATAAATCGTCGAGTCCAGAAATAATTCCCGGTTGAGCTGCCATCTTGAAAAGAGTTTTGAAGCAGAATTTACAGTTATAAGTGTAAAAAGTTGTCAGGATGTAAACAATGAAAATAAAAATTACCGGTACTTATTTAAACAGTAGTAACAACACTTATGAACGTGTAACGCTATATTTCTTGGAACCTCCTTCTTACTCTTTTTTTAAAACAATGAACCAAATATAAAACGTGTATATTTATTGTTTGTCAGTTTTTCAAATGTTGCATATCTTATAGATTAATAAGAAAACATGTTTTTTTAATTATCATTTCTATTGCTTTTATTCACAAACTGCTAAAATAATGTACATTTTTAAAGTGTAACAAAAAATGAACTCCCACTATCTGCACCCAGTGTATGCACGCAAAAGACTTAGGGATGGGTTGCTGGGTAGACTTGATGTGTTTGGCCCACTGGCTATATATAATATGTGTGATATTGACAAAACCTATACTGAGTGAAATTATCGTACAGGACGTTAGTGATGGTAAAACAAAAAGGGGATTATATTAAAACTCTCAGGTAACATACATAGTGGATATTTTATTATGTGTTATTTTGTTTATCTTGTTTCTCTTCTTTCTCCCACTGAAATGACTTTGTGGGGTTTATATCAGCAAGTTTTTCTTTTTCATGTTCCTTTAAAAAATGCCTTATTATGTTCTTCTGTTATTGGTCTGAAACTCATTGTTTCCAAGTTCCGGTCATTGTTTGATTTAATGTCCATTTCTTTATTTTGAATTTATTTCTTCTCCATTGTACTGTGCTTGCAGTGATAGTGATAATGGTGGTGGTTTGTTTTTAAATGAAGCTGCCGACCAGAAGGTACATGAAGATTACAAAGGTATATTTGTTCAATATAGTGTTCTGTTTCTAAAGCAGCTACTCATTTATTTCTGTTGATCACATTTATTCTAGTCCAGACACATTGAGGTGTATATTCTTTATATACCTATTATTCCTGAATTATTCCTGCTTTCTGTTTAAACTGATAAGGATGCTTTGACAGTCAATGAGGCATTTCCATTTCTCCCAGTTTTGAATGTATTGCAGGGAATGCCAGTGTATTACTAGAACTGGTATACATTCCTATTCTGCAACCTGCTACAGACATCAGATGCAAATACAGTAGATGTAGGCCATTATTGGGTCTGGTGGTCTTAAATGAGATCTCAATTGTATAAACTCAGTTCAGTAAAGCACTTCTGAAGTCTATGTTACATTTTCAGCAGGGACAAGGCAAGCAGTTACCACTGCATAAACTGAATACCTTCTTAAGATTTAAATAGTCTAAGGACAATAACGAAATGTTTTCTTAGTAAACCAGTGTCATGCCCAGACATGTGGAAACACATATGGTACTGTATGCTGCCATTTTATAGATGAGATAGATTGAATACTTGGAACTTGATTCAAAAGTGTGTGCTTAGGATTTTCCAAGCTTTGCAATTGTTTTTATTTTAATTTCGATTAGGCTCCCCGGGGCATGTTCATAAGCAGACTTCCCAAAATACACACACAGTAGTCCAATACATGTGGTTACACTACACTTTGTGACTATACAAAATATTTTAAATTCTAATTGTACCAGGCAGTTTTAAAATTGATTTCCTCGGGTAATTGAATTTTAACTTGTGGGAGGGTGTGGGAGTTCACAGAACACACAGGAGTTTATTTGATACTGCCTCACCCTTGTAACGTGGATGAGAAATACCAACACTGGTAAGTCTCTGTTCCACGGAAAACTGTGCTGACAAATACCAGAGCATTTTTCACAGTCCATCTTCATTGTTATTTATCTTGAATAGCCTATTTGATTTCTCCCCAATACTTGATCCTTTAATGTTGCTGACGCATTGTTCCCTTTTAATGCGTCTGCGTGGTTTTTAAAAACTGTTTTTTTAAAGGGCGAATACATATTTTAAAGAATGTTATCATACAATAATAACATCCAATGATATAATTCTTTACATGCAAATTAACATTTTCTCATCCAATTAACAGTATGATTTTTCATGGAACAAAGCTCCCCAATTAATATCTTTATCTTTTTAGGTGTAAAATGGACTGCACTGGCACTGTAAATGTGAAAAAATCCCCAAGGGCTTTGCCCCTAGACCCCACTGGGGTAGCCTCATAGGTCCCAGGCCCCTTGTGCATAGGAAAATATGCACTGTTGGTCCACATTGCGTGACCCTAGAGTCCACTCACTATTTTCTGTGGGAGTCTAATGCTATTCTCAGGGAATAAAACCAATGAAACATTTTCACTGCCAGTTATTGAATCATTATTGCAGCTCATGAACGTAAAATGTGAATACTATTTGTGCACAATACTATTTTGAATTATAATTAACTGCCTATACTCTGTGCAGAAAATAAGAACATGTCCCAGATATAGATTGCATGTGCAGTTTTCGACATTCATAGTCCATTCTTAGAATTAGGTCCTTTGATAGGTCATTTTTTTTCTCTTTATAAATAAAGTATTGTGCCTAGGGGTCACTTATGTCAGTTCTAATTGTACCTATGTATTCAAAGCATGAGTATATTAACCACAGTTTCCTTAATTGTGGCCTAAAGCATATATTAGATGATGGTTACTGTTTGAAAGATAAATAGAAAAGACAAGATGGTAAACAGGAAATGTTCTTAACAAGATCAGCTTTTTTTATGAAGTCAAAAAAATTAAATTAAAAAAACATACCAAAATAATCTCATTAAGTCAATCAAGTATAATGTATATTCGCTTCGAAAATCCTAGGTACTATAGTGTAAAAATGTCTTTAAAAATGACACTTGAAATATATATGTGTGTAGGTGTGCAAGGTCGTTTAGAGACCTTGAAAATCCCACTTTGATAAGAGAATGAAAAAAGCAGAGAAAATACACACATTGCTTTCTGGCAATTTGTAATAATATATCTTTTCGTACAGTTTGTGTTTGGCGAGGGGTCTCTGTGTAGCATTTGTATACATTGATTAATATTAAAAAAACAGAGAGCACTAAATTATACTATTAAAATACTTGTGTCTTTGGAGTAGTGGTGGCGTTAAGACATGAGTATATAATGCTGTACACAGAATACATATTTTGCATGTGGTGTGTGGCATATATAGAGAAACACATTCATATGCTAACACTGTTTAATATTATCATCTGCAATTACTGTTTCGGGAACTGGATCACTATTATGTATGCATTCTGTATTGCATAGTTAATGGTGCAGTAAATAGAAGTGATTCAACAAAAAGCATGTATAATGTTTTAAAAAGAGGTATGCTGTATTTCACACCAAAATATGAGTGCCGATAGGGCTTTTGTCAGTTGATATGTCCCCCAAAAAAATAATCCTGTAATGCTTGTCTGCAGCTGTTCTCTGTGGGCAATTTGGCTTTAGCATTGGTTCTATGATAAAAATACATAACTTTGAGCTAAGATTTGAAGGTGTCCTCCATTAATAAAAAATATATTTTTGTTAAAGAACTGTCTGTTACAGCAGGACAGGCTGACAAAAATCATGTTATCCATGGAGGACATCATCAAGTCACATATTCAGTGTAATGTCTTTTTTCCTATAGAATCCAGCTAGGATGCTTAGTCAAGTTCCAGGTACAATCCTACCGAAACCAACTGTAGACAAGCTTCAAAATGATTTCTTCTGAATATAATGTTAGTCATTTGATGAATTTCCACAGAAATAAAAAACTACTCAACTTGGCTAAAAAGAGCTTCTATCCATCTCCTCCTTTTGGATAATTCTTTGAAGGATCTGGTAATCGAGTTGCTGCCAAACATTTAATAATTGCCTGCTTCATATTTCATGAAGAGTATGTACCTTGCATGTTTATGATGTTTGCAATCTTTCTTATGCCAAAGTGGCAGCTCACTAGCTGTTGCTGGCTTGTACTTCTATAAAGACACTTTGGCTAATCTATTCTACATAAAGAGCTACAAAAAAAAAAAAAAAACTATTAAAATGTTTTTTTAAAGCTGCTTTTCAGGATTCTTTGTGGAACCAAGTTCTGAACTGAAAAGCTTCACTTTTCAGTTTTATCATAATGCAGCATATTAACACATTCCAATTTGTTTACCTCCCATTGTTAGAATATTAATTAGGTAGAGGATAAATGATAATGAGCAATCAAACAGATTACAGCACAGATGTTAATTAAGGTCAAAGTGTTCGTGGCATAATATTTGTTGCAAAGTGTTTCACGTTTATTGCTTCCATGTGGCGTGTCATTGATAATATTGTTGTGCAGCAAGGAGGGGGGGGGTAAATCATAATCCTGCTGACATTGAAATTAAACTCCTGTACCCGATGCAATACACCAGCAGTTTACACGGCTGCAGCAAATTGTATTCCAGGCAAGTGTCACTCCTTTAGATTCCCCATTGCTATTTGCTGTTTTTTCTCTCTCGCCAATTACTCAAACAGTTCAATAAAAGCTGGAACCTATGGTTTTTTATCCTGCCTCAGACCAGGTCTGCTCAAGTTATTACAAGGTATGTGTAATACAAATATTACTTTTGTTTTTGGAAATATATACTCCAGGTATTGGACAGTACATTACATTTGACAGTGGTCTAGAAATTAAAGAAAGATTGCTTTGGCTTTTGTCATTTATTATAAGAGCCTGGTTAATTTGTATTTATATTTCTTGGTTGAAAGTAAATAGGTGTGGATCAATAACAGGGCTGCTGAAAGTACCAGCCGTCACAAAGTATTTACGATTATGTTTAGTTTCTTAAAATGTTTCTGTACCATAGATGTACATGCTGACAGTTAATAAACAAAAAACATGCTGAAAGGCAATATACCCTGCAATTCAATAGTATTACAAACCTTAAAATGTCCATCCATTGATCAGGAAGCTTTAAATTACAAACCAAAAAAAAAAACACAACATAGAATAGATAAATCTGTGACTGACTTATTTAACTGTTTAAAACATCAACGTACATCTTGTTTACTGGTTTCTAATTGCAATTAAACCCTGATTAAAGGGCATGACCTTGGTTGTTGACCTTGCCTCTACTTGGCAGTTGATTTTGTCTGTATGGTAAACTTATACCTTCCCAACATGGTCAACTACCACATAGTAATGTTATGTAGGGCCTTGTGACAGAGGCAGTGCTACAGTCTGCCTCACTGCCTAAAGGGCTGGACAGCCATGTGAAAATCCCAAGAATATGGGGTGTAAATTGGCTGCCCAGTCCTTAAACTGTGTATTCCATAAAACCTCAATTAAACGCCTCCAGCGTTTATTTACAATATTTGCCAGCAGACCCGGCGCATATTGGAGACCGGCGATTATTTGAGATCGCCGTTTATATTAGATCACTAGCTTCACATGTTTCATGGTGTCATTGAATAGCTGCTAACACACAACCTTGTAGCAACATCGTAACTCAATTTAAACATTCCAGCAACTTTGTTAAAAGGTTGTGTGTCAGTGGGAACTAAGTTACAGAATAACACAATTACATTGTATTGTACACCCTCAAGTATAAAGCGAAAGTATACAGTATTTTTATATGCACTAGATAACAAGGATACGGTATACAAAACGTTGGAAAATGAACAAGCAGAAGTATGAATTTGTATTTAAAAACGGAATTAGATCTACCATTGTTAATAATAATAATAATAATAATAATAATAATAATAATAATAATAATAATAATACAAACTTGTAAAATGTTTATAAAAATGAGCGATAAAGTATCATTATCAAAAATAATATTGTTTAACCTCAAACTTGTAGATGTTAATACAACAAAACACGTTTAAATACACCAAGAGGTTTGTATCTGGCCTACTTTCAGCACGCTTAAAAACTTTTAATAACGTAATAACTGCATTAAACAAATATTCATTACATGTAGGCCTACCTTAAATTACGTTTTCCATTATTGTTATTTATTAATCCTGAGAGTCACTTTCATCGCTGTCACTTCATTACGCTCAAGCTCCTCCTCATCTTCCTGAGCTTCAATGGCAATGACAGAGACCCTGCGTTTAATAGAAACCGGCCTTTATTTACAATAATTGCCAGCAGACCCGGTGCGTATTAGAGACAGGCGATTATTTGAGACCCGGCAGTTATTTTAAGTTTTACAGTAAAAGCTTTCTGTTCATTTCAAGCATTGTTGGTGAACCGGGAGGACGTCGGGTGTGCTGTCCGAATTACAGCCTGTGAGAAGAGTGGTGAAATTGATGCACAGCTGTCCAGGTGCTGAAAGCTGTTCCCGGTTTAACAGCGAGAAAGACAGTGCGACAATCATCCTTTTAGCTGGAGGGCCTAAGTAACGGCAAGGTCTATACAGCCTCTGAGGGACAAGAAGAAAATGTTTGATTTATTTTTATTTCTTTGTGGACATTATCATTTTGAACAGCACTCTTTACTTTTCTGTTTGTTTGGGAAAAGGAAACAATAAAGCTCCAGGTGTTATTGAACACTTACCTTGGTCGACTAAGTTACTCCCACACCACGCTGTGACAGGCCTATTGCTTAATTCATATACTCTGTGTGTCCCAATACTGCCTCAATACTTGTTGGAGGGTAGTGTATTCTTAATTATGTTATCATCAACCCCTTGGAAAGCATGTGTTGAATAGAGAATATTATTTCAATCAACCCACTGGGATATTGAAATGTCACTATCTGAAAAAAAAGGTTTGGGGTAAAATTGTGATTTTGAGGTTAGGATGTGTATGTGTATATGCTAGTGTGGATGTTGCTGGAGCATTTGCCCCTGGACAAAGCAACAATATGCACAAATTCACCCTTGATAGACCAAATCCTAGCATGAATTAAATAGCACGTGGCCCATTGTAGTTATACTTTATAATAATCATGGTGGGGCTATAATTTAAATATAATCCAGACACTTAACGCATCTTGTTGTCCATACTGTATGGCTGATACTGTACTTTTTATTATATGGTAATATGAGGTAAACTACTACCATTCATTTAGATTAAAATATTAAAGAACACTAAATGTGCCTGTTCTATGGAGGATTATCTCACTGCAGATTATAACTGAATTAATGTTGATAGCATGTGCCACACCTGATTGTTTTTTAAATTACAGGCAAGAGAAAAGAAGCATTGTCGAACGTGCTCTTGAATGTCAAATGCATGGGGGAGTTACCATGGAAAGTTAGCTACTATTGCATATTTATGCACACACTCATGACAACAATGTTTTGTGAGTTGCTTATACAATAAATACATAATGTAGTGTGATTGCTGAAAGCAGCTCCAGCTGTAAAGAGGAAGTTGGTAGTTATTGAAGTGCAGGAGGAGAGGATGTGTGTTAAGGTGGTGTTCCAAGCTAAGCAGGCAGAATGGATGAGCTGGGAGAATGTGGAAGAGTGTAAGATTGGCTGACGAAACCTGTAAACAATGTAATACAGGAGGGTCAGCTTCCTAAGGGCAGCAGAGTGGAGTAGTGGTTTGGACTCTGGACTCTTGACCGGAGGGTCGTGGGTTCAATCCCAGGTGGGGGACACTGCTGCTGTACCCTTGAGCAAAGTACTTTACCTAGATTCCTCCAGTAAAAACCCAACTGTATAAATGGGTAATTGTATGTAAAAATAATGTGTAACAAATAATGTAATTGTATGTAAAAAATAATGTGATATCTTGTAACAATTGTAAGTTGCTCTGGATAAGGGCATCTGCTAAGAAATAAATAATAATAATAATAATAATAATAATAATAATAATAATAATAATAATAATAATAATAATAATAATAATAATGAAGTCCACATATGATGTTCTTCCATCACTGCAGAACCTGAATGTGTGGGTAGGGGAGAACCTTGCATGTCCTTTGTGTTCATCACCGGTTACCCTGAAGCATATTCTTACAGGATGTTAAGTGGCTCTGAGTCAGGGTCACTTCACATAACGTCATGAATAGGTTCTGCGATGCTTGGCATTAGCACTGGAAGAACGGCGTAATAAGATCAACAGCTCACCACCAATATCTGCAATAGCTTACACACAGAGAACAACATCCCTCCATCCAGGACAGTAATCAACAGAAAAAGATGTTGACTAGCCCCTTATTTTCTCATCCGAGATGACTACAACTACCCTTCAACCTGACATTGTGGAGGTGGGTTTTCTGGGATTCGTCGTGCACTCCATGACCTGGCTTCTCAGATATACTGGATTCAGTGGAAAAGGCTCTAGCCAGGGAGGCAGAGAGAAGTAGCAACTGGCTGTGGTTGAGGAGGAAAGAGGCAGATTGGGGACCTCAAATGAACATCAATGGAAAGGAATGGTTGGCTGAAGTAAGTGATGGAGGCAGTTAACATCAAATGGAAAGGAAACATAGGAAGTAAAGTTAAGTAAACTGGGCTGGGTTGGGTGGGGGATGGAGGGGAGTGTTCCTCGACGAAACAACAAAGATAGGAGGTGTCCACCTGATGACCCATGTGAAGTGCCCCACCCAGCCCATTCCAGACAGTTGCCATGCAGAGGAACTAGGGAGGCTGCACTTTGGTTGATCCCTGGAGCCACCATCACTGCCATTGTGTGCTGATGCGCCAGATAGGCCGCAAATAGGCTGATCCCAAGATCCAGCATTAGACTTCAGCCATCAACATTGGGCCAATAAAAAAATCACGTTACCTGGTAGAAGAAAAGCGCTGAAGGCTTATATATTACAGGGAAAATACCTTTTGGTTAGCTCTTTGGATCTGACGAAGCGGATACAAATATCCAGAGAGTACCATTACGTTTTTAATATTAACTATAATTGGCACATTCACACTTAGAATGACAAAGGTCTGCAATGTATTAATGACAGCATTAACAGGGTTTTTTTCATTTTTTTTAATTATATTTATTTCTCTGGAGAATAATCAGTCTCACTTTTATATGAAGGGATGAAATCTCAGATGGGTAATTCAAACTAGTCTCACTTTGACATGAAGGGATGATCAGATCTTCTTCAGATTGGCTTCAGATTGGTAAAGTTAATTTTCTGCACCCCGATGGGATCATTTGCATGACAACCCCAAGCTGAACACAACAAGATTTCAGCAATCTAAAATTGTAATTTAACCCCAAGCCGATGGGGTCGTATTCCGGCTTGGGATCCTAACATATAAACTGACCTAATACTGTCACTGTTGTAATAAAACTGTCATTGTGCAAATTGGAGATTGATTATTTTGTTAACTTTAATTATAGAGGGTGATTTCATAGATTGCACAATGTCATTGGAGCATCGCAAAAAGCTGCATTGTTTATGTATCATATCTTATATATACAGTCTCTGTCATATATTTTTCATTTGCACAACACCTTTTATGTATCCTCCACTTTTCGCACTCTATTATTTTACTCCCCTTCCGCTCACTCCTTGACATACGGACAATGGTTTTCTAAATAGTTTTGGAATCGGAATGGGAATCAATTCCAAAAATCTCCCCAAACTGGTCAAAGGATCATAGAATAATCTCCCAGATCTGGTTTTACAAATGTTCAATCTTTAGTTGTGTCCGGATTGAATTTCATGTCATGTGGGAAAGATCTGCCTGCAGCTGTTTATGAATTCCAAATAAGGGTAAGAGGCTTTGATTCAGGTACCTTGCACAAGGGATATAAAGGGGGATTGCATAGAATGTTGAAGGGTATAGGCCAAGATGTCAGTGGATGTGTCTGGGGAGCTTGCTTTCCTTCGGCTAGACTAATGAGAAGAAAGAACTGGCTGTGAAACATATCTGTGGATATGTCTGTATTGTTCTTACCTGTCAGACTGCTGGATACAGTTAAAACAACTAGCATTTTGTTGGAGTTCAAAACAATTTATAATATGCACCCAGCTTATAGAAAACCAACAAATAATCATGCAGTAAATTGTTCATTGACATATATACTGAAGGTTTTGTCTCTTTTGAGATTTAATTTGTAAACTCCCCCAAAATGTCATAAAAGCTACTGTGGACTTAGTACCCTTCAATATTAGCAGTGGCCCCAGAAAGGTAACACGCAGGCCTAATAAGCACAGGGATGATTAACAAAATGAATGGGCGCACTTTATAATTAGGAAAAGATACTATCATGGTAAAGACATGTATAAATCATGTCAAAGTTTATTAAAAACAGACCAATTTACAGAATGAACTTGGCTACAACGATCTATCCAATGTATTTAACATGTATTTAAATGTTCTCTTTTAACACACGTTCCTAGTCATACTGTAAGTAAATAATATATAATGTATTATTTTTCCTGTAGTCTTTCCCACATATTTCTGATTAAGGTTTAACAAAGTTAATTGTCTACTTTGTTCTATTTTTGTTTATTAATTTGAATTACACTGTTCTGTTTTAACAGTGCTAGAAAAATGAATAGTATTTTACATGAGGATGTTTTAATACATTCATGTTTTAAATAGAAGGCATCATGAACATTGGTTCAAATCGTAAGCACTTCGGTAAAACATCAATCCCAAATGTGATTTTTTATTCATGAATTAAAATCTTATAAGTGGAATCATATTCATGTGCTGACTTTCCTACATTCTAAATGTCTCTTTCCAAAAAGCTGGGTTTAGGTTTACTTTAATGGTACTATAACTCTAAGTTAATGGTGTATCTTAACTGGATTGTCATATTGTATCTTAACTGGATTGTCATATGGATGATTGGTGTAGTTAGAAAAACAGGGGCTCATGTAAAACCAAAAAGTCCCATAACCAAACTGGATATTCAGCCATATTGTCAAATACCACATTGAACCACCATCTGTCAAGAGAAGCACACTTTTTGTTTGCTTTTGTTTGGTTTTGAAGGGCTAGCTACCTCTGTGTGCCTAGTCCCAGTCCCTTTAAGCAAGATTTGTTCTTGTCAATACCCAGGGTTGCTACAATTGCAGTTGCTTGGTTTGAGGTTTCTATTGCTACTTGGCACTACAAAACAATTTTCAGAAGCCAGCTGGCAGCTTACGACCACTAGGGTCATTTTCTGGAATGCATATTAGAATGTGCCAGAGGCTTTACCCAGTCATTGGCACTGTTATATTTTATTATATTATCCCACATACTGGTCCGTTAGGCCTACTGTTCAGTGGGTGTCCTCTATACCTGCTCTCCAGCTATTTGCCTCTATTCACCCGATGAACCTCAGCAGTGAATGTTACCAAGCTACTGAACCCTGGAAGAAACAGTTCTGATCGACTGGTCTCTGCCTGACTTCATCTGCTCCATGCCCTGTACAGATCGCTGTGGCACAGTAAGATAAACCTCCCTCCCTGGGAGTGCAATTGCCAGTACAATGCTCCTAGTAGGCCTCCAGGAAAGATAAGCAACTTTGCGTGACTAAAATTTGAACCAGCAGATTCTGGTGTTTATGTGTGTTTTAGCAGCAATCAATACCTACTAGGGAATAATCTATTTGTCGTATGGATCCTTATTAAAAAAAAATGGCATAATTGTACATTGTACCTACAGCTTGCCAACATATAAATAAAGTCCTACATATTTAAAACTGTTTTAACAATTAGTGAACCTATTTATTATGAATCAATAATGCTTCATTAAATACTAAGTACCATTTACAATGTAATCCTGTAAGTAACAGATAATGAATGTCTCTGAGGCAACCATCATGTGTAGAATTTTACTTACTAAATGGTAGTATTTGTCAACAGGTAAATGGTTTTTCATTAAATGAAAATCAACATCATTGAACATATTGATAACATGCCATCTGTTGTGACGAATTTACATTGTTCCACATGTAGGCATATATAATTATTGGAGTTTTGTGTTTTATTTATGCGGCCAGTAGATGGCACTGCAACCCTTTATGTAATCTGTATATTAACACTGAACTGCTTGGTATTCGAGGGTCACATTATGGTGAAGTATTGCTGGTATGAAATGCCATTTAAGTAGAACGCCAAATACCCCAATTAATTCTTTTTTAATATGTAGAGTGTTTGGCATAATAATTTAATAGAAACTGAAGTTATCTCAAATCCAATTATGGTACGAGGGTATAAGCTACCAAAATGTGTGATTGTGCAGATTACTACAATTCTAAAAAGAGAATCCCAGCATGATGATGAGAATATTAATCTTTCTTTTAAGATATTTTATTTTCAGATTTTGCAAGAACAACATAGAAATATTGTGAATAACTTCTAACTTCCAACTTCCAAGCTACGGGGAAGCTCTATGGTTTTTATTTTCATTTTGGCAATGTTTGATCTATTATTATTATTATTATTATTATTATTATTATTATTATTAATAATTTATTTCTTAGCAGACGCCCTTATCCAGGGTGACTTACAATTGTTACAAGATATCACATTATTTTTACATACAATTACCCATTTATACAGTTGAATTTTTACTGGAGCAATCTAGGTAAAGTACCTTGCTCAAAGATACAGCCGCAGTGTTGTCCCCCCCCAGTAGAAACTATTGCAGTTTGTACTTGTATCATTAGTGTGCCGTGATTAATAGATACTAGGATTTTTTTTTTTTCAGCCACTTTCTGAACTGCTTGGCTACTATTAAAGGTGATTAAATATGTTACATATCCTATCTTTTGACTGTGCAATAAATGAAGCCCACTAATCAGCTTTTCTGAGTTTTGTTTAGAACCTGCCCTGATTGCAGAAACAGGAATTTCCTTCTGAAGTAGTTAAGTATGGTAAACAGTAATCCACGATGGAAAACCCTTAACGTTTATCTGAATAGCTGTATTTTCAACCCCCCCCCTTTAACAAGGGGGCATCACTTAGTTAAAACAGAAAGAAACCTGTTAAAAACATATTCATTGTATGATGAAATTTCCTGCATATTCTATTTTTCGGTTACAATCAATGAGAAAGCATCTTCTGACAATCTAAATGAGATAACTACAAAGGCTAATTTCTTTGTTGATCTTGGCTGGAGTTTATCTTTATAGTCAACAGTATAGACTGAGACATGGATCAAGGTGTAATAAGATTAAATTGTATTCCTTTTTCTGCTCTTTTGTACTTAAGAAAGGAATGCTATTTAATCTTCCTTAATATAAGCATAAGCATTAGCTTATGTAAACTGTGCAGCAAGGTTTTCAGATTGTCAGGAGACGCTTTCTCATTATCTTTGATTGGTACTGAAAAACTGCAGAGACAAGGCATGAAATTTCACCATACAATTAACACATTTTTAACAGGTTCCTTTCTGTTTAAAGTGTAAATTTGTAAATATAAAACTATTTCGAGAAACTTAAAGGGATCGACCCACACCCAGCCCCCCAGTAATTAGAGCCCAGCGAGAGTGATGATTCAGACGAGGATAGCCGCCAGTTCATTTTAGCAACAGTCAGTGGATAAACCCACCCGCAATTCACTGTGATTGGTTGCAAATGTGAACGTTACTGTTCAGCAATTCTCCAGATTTGCACAGCGCCGTGCTGCTGCTATTTAATGCTACTGGTCATTAAACCTTCACTTTCATACCAGCAATCGTGTCATTTTACTGTAATATGTTAGATATGGTATTAGCACAGCAGCCTGCATGAAAATACAATATTCTGTTACAGGCACGACAAAATGAGTGTCCCAAAAAAGGTTATGGGGACACTGGGACCAGTATTCCAAAAGTGTGACTGTCCCGTCCAAAACTGGACATCTGGTAACTTACCACACTGGCACATTTTCAGGAGATGAACTATAACTAACAATACAACAAATTAAACCACCACTTCATTAATATGTTTAACACTGAACTCTTTGCTTGTAGACAAAATATTTTTTGTGTAAAAATACAAAGAATTAATGTTTAACTTAATGCTTTTCAGAACATTTATTCATTTCATCCTTACTAAATAAGGCCATGTCTCTATTTACCCTTATTAAAAAAAAAAACATGGCCTCATGTTGACGTCTCTATTATACCACGTTTCACTGTTTATTTTAAGAGAATTTTATACATTTATTTGTAACCAAAATGGCCTTTGTTTGCAATTAGTACTTTTGGAATCTCCATTTAATTCAGTAAAATGACTTTTATTTATTTATTTATTTATTTATTTATTTATTTTTAAATCTTGTCTCATGTGTCCTCAAACTTACTAGCAGATGCTACCTTGCTTTTGGATATTCAGGCTGGGCAGAGCTTTACTGAACTTTTAAAGACATTATACAAAAACAACACAGGTTCACTTACCAAACTCCTCTCCTCTAATGAACCCCTGTGCTCTCCATTTATAGAATGTGGCTGCTCCCAATTAGCACCAATTGTTCAAACAGGAACAGCCACATTCTCACGTGTTTTTGGCAGGGACAGGAATTAACCTCATCTTTGCCAATCACAACCAAAACACACAACACAAAAATATTTACAGGCAGCGCTCTCGCTCTGCCACAGCCCTCTACCACGTTAGCCTTTTATCTAAGGGGTTTTAGGGTGGCTTTTTCATTTGATTGTGACAAAGCCCTAGGTGTCAAGACCTATGATCCAGGAAATTCAAAAGCAACAAGTGTAAATATATTGTTCGCTCCAGCTAAAGTAACCATTTAGGGGAAACATGAAAGATCTTAGGGCTACAGTATAAAGTAAGCTGATTATATAAATAAGGTCATAAAATAAGATGGATCTACAATCTTCTTCAAGTCAACCCATTTCAGTTATTATGGTCAAATGTGTCTCGTTGTGTCTTCCAATACATGATCATTTCATTTAGATGCCCTGTTCTGTCAGAATAGAGGTCCTGCAAATGGACATTATTATATAATAGTGCTGTCACTGCTTCTCATGAAATACTGAAAAGGACTTCAGAAATCCCTATTAGCAGAACCTTAAATGCATACTTTGTTTAATGTTCTATAAATGTGTGTTATCTGTCACCCTCTATTGTTGTTTCTGCTTTACTAACTGTTCAGCTAAAAGTTCATTTCTGAAGTAAGATGGTCTTAGAAATAACCACTATTAAACTGCAACTGTCATTTCTGCCCCCTTTGCAACTATGCCACAGTTTCAGAGGCGACAAAAATTACAGTAGCACCAACCTGATGATCAAAGCAGAGACAACAGTAACGAATTAAACAGAATATACAATACAGGACATTCAGCAGGTGAAAATTTAGATGGCAAAGTCTGCCTTAATGGATTCCCTTAAACGGTTACAGGTGTTTATTCTTTGCACCCAAATGTCCTGTACAGTATGTCCAAATACTTTCTAACAAGTATCGAGGTCCATTACAATAAAAACACTCCAAAAATAAATCACCTCAGCCTGGAAGAAACAGTAGTCATTAAAAATAACCCTGGAGCTTATAATTAAGACAGGCCCATTCAATGAAATTATTCTCATGGGATAAACAGACGCCACAAATGAATACCAATAGCTCTCTCAGACAGCAGTGACTGTTCACAGGTCCTGCATCTATGGAGGTGTTGTGTAGGAGGCTAAGAGATGTAGTAATCCTGGCTTTGACCTGAGCCTCCAATCATCTTGAACATACGTCCCTGCAGCAGGGAATCTCACTTGACAGTTTAATTCTGCTCAGGAGAATGTTTGCAGGGATAATCCTATTCAAACTGCTGGATTAGGATGGCCTGTTTGTGGCTTCAGGCCCATAAAGCCATTAGCTGAAAATTGTGCAGGGGTTTTGTGATCTTCTTAGCTGGTAAACCATTTTTTTTTTCTTTTAATAGTTATTGAATAGAACTGGCAAATTTCTAATACATCTTCTTGTGAATCCCCACTTCTATAAAGTAGGGGCTGACATTAAACTGCACTTTGGAAATTGTAGATTTCGGAGTGTTAAGGAATGTAAACCTATGAAAAAAACTTTGCCAGATGGAAGCTCTTGTCTATAAATCAAATGGACCCATGAAAAAGAACAAACCTCTTTGGAATTTAACCCTGCAACTCTGAAAGCCTTTCTAGGCATCTCATCAGTCTCTTCATTTTTTTTTTAAAGTGAAAAAAAAATCACTCAGGCAAAATCTATGTCAAAAAATGTGTAAATTACTGCAATAATGTGTTATATCAAGCATATCATTTCTGTCTCAGTAAACACTCATATGTAATGGAAAAAAGTGGTTTTGATTTATGCTGTTTTCAGTGCATGGTAGACCTAAGGCCCACCCATGTCTATCATGAAAACAGATCCTGAACTGCGGCACATCTAAACACTGCTGTCCTAAACTCACACTCAGAATAAGAGTGAACCAATCTCATTTGTTACACTGTTGTTATTTTTTAAAATATAAACTCTAAGGACTGTAAGGCAAGTTTCTCGAACCTTAAGCAAACGATAAATGTAGGCCCATACCAATGAGAAAAATATTATGGAGGAAAACATGAAAGAGACTGGTACTACCATTTTTTTTTCCGGTAACACTTTACATTGGTGTTTCACTAATTACTGTGCATTTACATGGTAGTTAAATGTGAAACGAAATCGGGATCACAATTCAGAGCCAACGGTAGGCACAGGCTATAGGCGGCTGTCTTTTGTTGTTGTAGCTCAGTTTTGTGGCTACCAAAAGTATTATTGACTTGAGTGGTTTATTTTTTGTAACGGAAAATGTTATTTGTTCTGATCAGGGGCGAAACTAGCTTTTTCATGCCAGGGGGAGCCAGTGTTACTCTAGGGGGCCCACTGTTAAATTAGTTGTCTTATAATTTACTGGTATAATCGTATATCGAACCAGATGTAGCAGAAGTGCTGAATTACTGTATAGTGGAATGCTGATGTGCATAAAGTAGACTTTTAAGACCATAACAACGCTCAATTAAAAGTCAATAAACTTTCAAAAACTGTAAAGACTCAGTACATAAAATAGTTGAAAACATAACAGGGGATGCAAATATTTGGCGTACAGATCCCCATTATTGAGGTACTAAGATTCCAGTGAAGGGTTTATTGATGGAAAATACAAGGGCATTGAAAATAAATTGGTTTTCCTCACATTTCAGATAGACTTTAGACTCCTACCCCCCTGCCGGCACAAGTTAAAAAATAGGTCCTCTGGGGAACTACAGTATTCAAACTGTCTTAGACTTGATGTCATACTCCCTGCAATGCACACATTTTCATGAACATGAGAGGAGGAGGAACAGATTAATGGCAATATTTTGTTATCAGAAGGCTCTATTTAATTCAAAATAAGATATGATATTAAATATGATTGGCAAGAAAAAAATTAAATGCGAGATGTTAAACAAAAATGTACAAACATAATTTTAATTTTAGTGAAATAAAAAAATAGAACAAAATAATAATAAAATGCTGTTATCGAACAACAACAACAACAACAACAACAACACTACAAACAACATTAATATTAATTAATGTAATATAAATATTGTAGTGTGCCTGCTGCTGCCGTCTGCAGGACTGACAAGGAACTGTGCAGCGGTGTCCCAGAATGCCGTGCGGCCAAGCAAACTGTACTGTACTTGTTGTAGTTGATGTTTATTAATTGAGAATTATTGAATGTGTTTATTTGGTTCCCATTCACGTTTCTGTTGCCTGCTGTTTCCCCGTATCTCCCCTACCATGTGTTTCCCAATGTTGCCATGGCCACCCTCACCTGGTTTTCTCCGTTCAGGGTTGTCTCTCTGTCACTGCCTAGTTCTAGCACTTGTTAGAGCTGCTATAAGCACATGTGCAGAAGTGCTGTTTGAGCAGCTTAATAAAGAGCAACTATTATTAAGAATCCTGCCTATTTCCTCTGCTTGAACCACGCCAGCGCACTGGGTGCTACAATATATATTATAATCAGGGTTTATGTAGCATTTTACTACAAATAGTTTTGTTTGTTTTGTTTTGAGAGATGGCATAGCTGCAGTAGAATTTATTTTATTTCTGACTGTAACAGGGCGAGGAGCCCTGTACAGTGTTTTGTTTATTTATTTTTAGAAAGGGGTCTCCCCCTCTGCCCCTGTGTTATTTTGTATTTGTATATTATGATTTAGTTATTTTATTTGACGGTGTGTTATTGTTTTGTTTATAAATATGATGGCAAAGTGCCGTATGTTTTGTTATTGTTTATTTGTATTTATGTATATATATATGATGGCGTAGCCGCATTGTTTTGTTTTATTTTTGTATTATTTAATAGCGTGGATGCACAGTAGCCCAATCCACAGTAATCAAAAAAACCCTGTGGAGAAGGTGGCCATCTCCTGAATTAATTAAGTGATTCATCTGTTGCTAAATCGGGAGATGGTCACCTGCATATAAACCCGCAGCACTCTCGGTTCCATGTGGGTGTTAGGAGCGAGAACAAGAGCGGAGAGAGAGGAGAGAGAAATTTATTTAAAATTAAACCTATAGGGTCAGTGAAGGCGATTGCTCAGCCTGACCTGGGTTTTGTTTATTTTTGTGTTCGGGATTAACTTTGTTTAAACTTTTGTTTTGGCTCTGTGAGCAAAGTGTTTTCTGTTAAAATATTTTATTTATTTTTGGTCATTTAAATAAACGGCACGCAGCGTCTCTTTTGAACTGCAGTATTTTTGGGTTTGTTTTCCTTCCTGCATCTGGCCTGACGTCACCACTCGTCCATCCCTGTCACACTGACACATAATAAAATGACAAACAAAAACTAGCCAAAGAGAAATGGATAATTTAAAACAATCAAAATATTGTTACTGTTATGAAATAACAACAAAATCAACAACAATAACAACAACAACAACAACAATAACAACAATAGTTTTCTGGCTAGATAACAATATGAACTGCTTTTTTTTTTTTGCTTTTTTAACAAATTAAATAAAAACGTGTTGAAGGGGCTAATAGTATTATTAAGGAGTTAATGATACATTACAAATAATTTATTATAAAACTAAAGTAAGTTTTCACCTCAGTCGTTTTCTTGTGTTGAGGAGGCAAAGAGCTAATGGATTTGCGATAATAACTAAATAAATTAATACATACATTAAATTACATTTTTTTAACCAGTTGACTATAGTTTTTTCAGGTACTTTTGAATTGTCTGCAGATACAACTCCAAAATTATTCCACACAATAGAACTCTTACGCAGAAGACAGACCAACAGCACAACGCTAACTGAAACGCCCACAAAACCACCTGATTTCTCGTTATTCAATGGCCAAATAAAGATACAAAAACGTTCATACATTCGTCATCTCTGGGCTTCTGAGTAGTGTAGTTTTGAAAGCAATCTATTATTTTAAATAGGAGAATAACAGCGGTAAAGACGTGTAAAGACAAAACCTATAGAGTTAAGCATATGACGGCAACAGTATTCAAGCGTGTGTGTGGAGGTGTATTTTTGTAAGTGTGTGTTCGGGCAGTCGAGAGGGGCCCACCAATCTTCATTTTCAGGGCCAGGGGGTGTGGCCGCTCCGTTACTGGTTCTGATGCAAGACACTGTTCTTTATTGAGTTGTTCTTGTAGGATTGTTGTTTAAAATTGTCGGTTTAAAAAAAGGGACCTCAGATGTCGTTCTAATATAAATGAAAGCTGGTCTGCCAGGTTTGAGTTAGCGCAGAAGAAGCAATAGTAATAATATTCTCCAAAATGGTTAAACTAGTTCCACAACTGCTAAGACAAGCTGCGGACTGCCTGGAACGGGAATCCAGTGGATGTATGTCTTCCAAGTCCTGCTCCTGTTTCCAGCAATAGTCTATCATCCGTAACTCATTGGCTTGGTTTACATGCACGTGAAAATTGACTCTACAGTTATGACTGTGTGACGTTGCCACGCGAATACATCGTGAAACAGCAAAAGGACGTCCTTTGGTCAGCGCGACTTTGAGGGCAGAGTCAATCACTTTCTTACGATAAATATTGCTGTAAAAACCCATGTAAATCAGAGCAGATATCATACTTGTGTCTCATGAGATTTCAGCAGTCAAGATCCCATTTAACTGGTGGAATCTCACGTCATTCCTAAGCAAAGCCATTCCAAACAACACACACACACACACACACGCACGCACACACACGCACACATGCTGCAAATGTAAACCTCTCGTATAGCCTATTATTAATGTTTGTATAAATGCATATTGTTAAGCACAACTAACCACAAATTTTAGCCTCATATTCTTCTTCTTCTTCTTCTTCTTCTTCTTAGTAGTCGTAGTAGTTGTAGTAGTCGTATTAGTAGTCATAGGAGTTTGTTTTTCTTTCTATAATTCTTTTAAGATGTCCCAGGAACAACAGAGCTCCACCTCTTCTTCCACCGCACTGAACTGGAATGAATTGTTAGCATCAATTGGCATATTGTGCAATAAGTAATGGATATAGTTAACAAACAGCATACTGTAAATGTACTGTATTGCTTTAAATAAAGATTTTTGTTTGAATGTTTATAATATTACAAGAAATTCACATTTCATTATAATGTGTGTGTGTGTTAAGTAGATTCTGCCTGGCACTTCTACCGCAGCTGCAGAACAGCAGTCACTGGCTTCTCGCAGCAGAGGCAGGGTATAGGGACCGGCAGACGTGTACAGGAACATTAGGATGCTCAGCCTGGTACTCCACCTATAGAACTGCCAGTGCATGAAGCTGCTCAGGAACCTCGTATGTATTTTTACATATCCCCCTGTTCTCAATCTTATATTCATATAGGCCTTAGGATCATACTGTTTTTTATTGTATTGTAGTGTAACCCCCCGTGTTCCCACATTTTCCACATACATTTATAGTGTGTGTGTGCGTGTGCACAAGTGTGTGTTGGAAAGGTAACAAGACACAAACAAGTAATGCGTGGTAATTCTGAATGTGCACGACAACAAGTTAATTCTTTTCTCTTGTTAATTTTTTTAAATCTTCATGGCAACGCATGAAGCTCTCCTCACGATATTCAGAGTCATTCATTTCCTAATTACTAGGCTGACATGGTCATTTAAATATACCCACCTCTAAATTACTATGAATTGAGTAATCTGCATTGGTACGGCTGATTTTTTTTCCTAAATAAGCAATGCATTTCCTGAAAGTACGGCAAAAACATTGTCCATGTAAATGCCATCATTGAGGTCAAATTTTAATGAAAGTGGGGCTGGCTTAGCTGCCTGGGCCACAGTTAAAGGTCAGCCTTGGGAAGCTGAGGAAGTGCAGGCTCTAGTTTCTCTCTGGGCAGATAGAAGTGTTCAGGAAGATCTGCAGTTGTGCCTCAGAAATGAGAAAGTTTATGCCCAAATTTCTGATGATTTGAAGCAAATGGACACAAACCGCAGGTACGGTACACTTAACTCACACACAAAAAAACACAGAATTCTACCAAATTTCTCATCCTTGACCTTTATTATATTAATAAAACTTATTTACAAAAATATAGTAAAACACAATACATACTTAAAACTACAGCTGTAGCTTCGCTTGTGCAGCTTGTATTTCCTTCTTTTAAAACCCAAACAAAAAACAACTCTAGAAAAAACAACAACTATCCTTAAATGGGGTTATCCTTGGCAAATCATATTTTTAAAACCTTCTTTTTTCCCCTTCAACAGAAGTAACTGAAATATAGTAATTATGCCCCAACCAGCTTTCTCTATTATCTCCAATTGACTAGAATGGGGTGCAGTTGTCATTTTACAGCTAAAAAGTCCATAACACCCATGGATATAAGCAACAGCAGGGTTAATTTATAGTTTGAATCCACCACTGCTAGGTCATTACAATTCGCTTGTTTTATATGAAGAGCCTTAATTAAAAAATCCCATTTTAGACACTCTAATGAGGTGTAGGCCAATGCACATGTGTGGGTGGCTTGTCAGTAGTATCTAATTAATTCAAGTGACACATCAAGCTAATATAAGTAAAGCCCTGTGCGGATACACATAACAAATCCCCCTGTTAAAGACTTAAAGAGTAAGTAGATGATACAGTGTTAAAGAGTAAGTAGCAGGGTTCTGAAAAATATAACGTTATACGTCCCCACGTGTTGCTACAACTGTTTAAATAATGTACCTGCCATTTTTCATTTCATTGTTAACAACTTTTTGCACTTAGAACTTTAAAGTCTGTTTCATAGCTCTTTTCAAAATGTCTGCTCTAGTGCACTGATAGTGTTATAGGATTATTGCTCACATTGTCAAACAGGTAACACAGCAATAACAATCCATGATGTGATACGGAACAGAAAAGCCAGAGCACTTGTTTTTTTGGTAGCTAGCTTGAAATCAGCAACTGTTCAAGAGATGAAAACAATTAAAAAGGTCTAATTAAGCAAATTATCAGTTCCATTAAGGGTCTAGTTAACACTAGAACCATCACAACAGTCATTTTGATGGTTTGAGGTTTTCAAATTTAAATTACTCTGCGTGTCTGAAAATGATGCGGTTGTCCTTTTATGACTTTTCCTAAATACATTCATTTTGACTGACTTTTACAATACATGTTTTTATTTCGAATATAACCTACAATATTCTATGTTTTTATATATACAAGCCCTTATGTTATCTCTATCCCCACTGAGCTTACAGCAGTATGTCTTTGAATAGAATATGGCTTTTGAAGTCTAGACATGTAGACAAAATAAACGGCACCATGACTTCCTTTTAACCCTAGGAATGAAGTGTCAGGCCAAACAGTCCAGGGTACTCTGTTCCCTTTACTTAGCACCAAGAAGCATTGTCTTTCTGTCACAATGTTACTTTAAAAAAATGTTTTTAAAGTTTTGTATGTACATATACCTGGTTACACACTATTTTCTTTTGAAATGTTTATTTTATTATAGTTTTCCATTTTTTGATAATATGTGATAAGTTAATTGTTTAATTGTTCATTTAAATACTGTATTTCGGCTGTGCAGATGTTTGATATGATGTTGTTGAATAAAACTTTTGAGTTGTATCCGATAGTTTGCCTTTTATTATATTAATATTGAGGTTGTGAATGTAACCGTCTTAATGACCATCGGGGGCAGTTCTAGGTATGTGTATAACCGCGGCAGTTCTAGTGTTAAAAAATTGAGAGCTCAGTTGGGTCCCCAGGACCGGGGTTGAAAACCACTGATTTAGAGAAGTTCTAAGTGTAAAAAGTTGTCAGGATGTTAACAATGAAAAGAGAAATTACAGGTACGTTATTTAAACAGTTGTAGCAACATGTGGGGACGAATAACGCTATATTTTTTGGAACCCCACTACTTACTCTTTAACACTGTATCATCTACTTACTCTAAGTCCCATTAATAAGATTATTTCTGAAGACAAATTCTCTTTAACAAAGGTGGTTCCCCACCACAAGGTGGTCTGTAACAAGTTGTATCTGTATTTTCTGAACAATGTTTCATATATTTTTTTTCTATTGTTTCTCAAACAAATCAGATATATGCTGTTACGTTTTCCTGTTCGACTGTAAAAACCATTACCTCTTGGGTGATGAAGGGAACGACAGTGGAGCTGATATATAATAGGAAATGCATTCATTCATATATTCATGAACGTTCACAGTTTTCATTGTTTTTACATATACTGTATGTCCAAGCTATGATAAATTGTAGCCTTTGTTTCACATTTCTAATGACTGTGCATGTCTTTATGTAAGACAGTCTCTCCTCTAATTCTAGATATAGTGTCTAATTTAATAAGCTTGTGCTTAATTTGCACCATTTTCTGAATGCTATTGTTACAAGATGAATAAGAAACATATGTCTGTCTTTCAACTAACTCAGATATGTAACACAATTTTTATTCCTGGGTAGTAAGTGTTATTTCCTAATTGCTTATGCCTCAAAAGTATAGAAAATGGCTTTTATTCCCCACAGACTTTGCTTTTGTGACCAGGACAGTGATATTTTGAAATTTACCTATTTCCAATGAGAAAACGGGCGAATTTGTGTCTTTTCGTTCACATAAAGTCAGAAAAAAACAACATATGAATCCAAATTAACATGGATTTATACTAAAGTAATACAAAAATGACTACAAAAGATTTAGAAGTGAGTAGTTTTTCAAGATTTACGATTATACTGTAAATCACTTTCAAGAATCAGCCCCCAAATGTAGTCTCCCATCATGTTCTCGTTATACTGTCCTTGGTAGCGGCGTTCAAAGTCCTCGCCTTGCTCCTCCGAGTACGCTCCCATGTTCTCCTTGAATTTATCAAGATGAGCATCAAGGATATGGACTTTGAGGGACATCCTACAGCCCATTGTGCCATAGTTCTTCACCAGAGTCTCAACCAGCCCCACATAGTTTTCAGCCTTGTGATTGCCCAGGAGGCCCCGAACCACTGCGACAAAGCTGTTCCAAGCCGCTTTCTCCTTACTAGTGAGCTTCTTGGGGAATTCATTGCACTCCTGGATCTTCTTTATCTGTGGTCCGACGAAGACACCGGCTTTGACCTTTGCCTCAGACAGCTTAGGGAAGAAGTCTTGAAGGTACTTGAAGGCTGCCGACTCCTTATCTAGAGCTCTGACAAATTGTTTCATAAGGCCCAGTTTGATGTGCAGTGGTGGCATCAGCACCTTCCGGGGGTCCACCAGTGGCTCCCACTTAACGTTGTTCCTCCCCACAGAGAACTCAGTCTGCTTAGAAGGGTCCAACATGCAGAAGTAGCAGTTGCTCGAGTGGTCAGTGGGTTCCCACCAAATTCTTGGGATAGCGAACTTCATGGCTCTCTTTTCCCCTCTGACCATCCTACAAAAATACATTTATTTCACCCATGACTAATGTGTTAGAGATTCTAACAACATTTTTCATATATGATATATTTTTTCAATAACATTGAAAATTGTAAAACATTTTAAAATTAAAAACTTTTACAATTTTAAAAATTAACAAATTTTATAACATAAAATTCCGAGCAACAATTGTCCATCTTACCTTCCAGAGATTTTTTGCAGTGCTCGCAGGTGAAATGAGGTGCCCAGGGTTTGTCTTGATCCCCGACAGGCATGCCGAAATATGCCTTGTAGGCCTCACACATCTTAGCAGATGCTTCCACGGAGTACTTTTTCGCTCTTATCTTGATAAATTGGCCGCAGACATAGCAAAATGCGTCTGCCGGATGCTTGCAGCCTCTTGATGCCATCTCAGAAAAATGCAGATATATATCCACTTAGGCAGCTGGAACTAAACTGAACTGGTGGGCTTAAGGCCCCTGTATTTATACTACTATTTATATTACTGGAAAGTTCTAGAAAGTTCTAGAAGTTACTCCAAGTTTACTCAGCACTGAATCTATCTGGAATGTTCTGGAAAATAGGTAAATTTCAAAATATCACTGTCCTGGTCACAAAAGCAAAGTTTGTGGGGAATAATAGCCATTTTCTATACTTTTGAGGCATAAGCAATTAGGAAATAACACTTACTACCCAGGAACAAAAAAAAAAAAAAAAATTGTTACACAGTGTAATGAATTGACCCCAAAGATTTCTTAACATTCAAACTGTTTGCATAAAATACCTTAGTCCTCAAACTCAAATTAACATTGTGTTCTGTTTATTAAAAAAAAAAAAAAGCATAAGGATTGGTACAAATTGTGCTGAAGCTTAATTTTTGCCTGCTGTTATTGTGCTTATTTCTGTACATATTCTACCCTGCCAAACATATTGTACCAATATATCTGTAATATTCATTTGTATCTTCTTTCAACTATTGTGACTTCACTTAGAAAATGAATTGAGACCAAACAGAGCCAGAAATGTATATATATATATATATATATATATATATATATATATATATATATATATATATATATATATATATATATAGGACCGATTAATCATTTTTTACAATTTAATAGGGCAGTTTTTTTTTTGGCTGGGCATTTTGAACTCCTTTTCCCAACATCCCCTGCTGAGAAAGAATGCGTGCGAGAAGGCTTCCCGCGTCAGTTCGGATCTGGTTTGTTGTTGTTACACACACACTTCTTACATTTTCTACAATGTCCAGAACGATCCTCAATGTCTGCTGCCAGCTTGGAAAAATATGTCTGCATTTACTACAATCAAAGCAGACTTTATTCATTTTAAAACTGTTGGTGAAAATTGAGTTTTTATGTTTAAGTTGGATGTACAAAGTTGATTTCAACTGAGTTAACTGTGCAGTGCAGCATTTATTTTTCCACGATTCCTTCATTTGGCCTGGCATGGTTTCAGGCGAGTAAATGTCTTTTACTAGTGTCACAAGCTGCGACTGTAACGGTCTGTTTTATTGATGTTAGTACTGTTAATATTACATTATTGTTCAAGTGGTTTATGTATACCGATTTTGATGTTTACCAAGTTTATATTGTGGAACGTGGGTAGGAGAGTTGTTTCAACTGATGTTTACCTATGATGTTTACCTACCTGAAAAGTGTTTTATTTGTTTATTTTTTTTTAATGATGAAAACCCAGAAGCCGAAAATAAAGGTTGTTCATAAGAGCCGTGTTATATACAGTATGTTTGCGTCAAAGACAAAAAAATAAACCATTCTCAGTTCTTGTGCATTACATTTTGCTATTAAACTCTTAAAAATGACAGAAAATTAAAAATGTGCTACATTTAGTGAAATAAATACTGAAATAAAAACGTTTTAATGAAGTTTAACCCTTTGCGGTCCATTGTCGGACCTGGTCCGACATTGCAATTATTCCTATCCGGTCTATTGTCGGACCCTGTCCGACATCATCAAAAAAACGCAAAAAACGGGTTTCTAGTTGTTTTTTCTCCGGAAAAACCCGAGAAAACCATTCAATGGCCGAGTGGGAGCGACAGGAGCCGAGACAAGCCGATAAAAATAAAAAAATAAAAAAGGGCGCTTTTTTGAGATGTTATAGTAATAAAATAATGACTTGGATCGCATTATTGAGGAGTTTGGTGATAAAACAAGTGATCATGATCGATCGGTATGTACGACTATTATTATTATTATTATTATTATTATATATTTCTTAGCATATGTGAAAGCGATAGCGAACGAAAGGGTGGGGCGGGGCTGGAGATGCCTAGTGAGTGCTTTGTTGATATGAAGGGCCTTTTAAACCCATTTGACTGTGAAAAAAAAATACTTTTAAACAGCGCGTCTAAAATTAACTGTGCGTGTGAAAATAAATTGGACCTGGCGCGCCTGACACGCACTTAATAAATGGACTGCAAAGGGTTAAAATGACCAAATTCCCATTGGGCTTATGTTATTTTAGATTCCATTGATTTTTTATGTATTACTATGCAGGACAGCCACTATAAGATTGTTACCTTTATTAAAGATGTGCACGGATGAATCTACCGATTAATCAACTAATGCCCAAAAATTAACCAATCAAAAATTTTAATCGAGTGACAGCCCTAATATATATATATATATATATATATATATATATATATATATATAACACTTTTGTACTCAGTATCTCTTTATAGTTCTTGCTTCTCAGATAACTTTGAGTGCATGCACTTGAATTTTAATGGCACTACATTTCATAGACTAACCTCAATGTATGACTCAGCATTATTCTACAGCTGTGGAGAAGCATTTTTTCCCCTTTTTGCTTTTGAGCATTTTAATGAGAATGGTGAGCATAAAGTATTGTTTGAATGTAGTGAATGAAAGTGAAAAAAGAGGAAGAAAAGACATGAGAGGGAAGAAACAAATGTTGAAGCTACAGTGCATGAAATTAAAAAAAGCCTCAGAATAAACTTGCTACCTTGAATGTTTTATTGCTTGCGTTCAGCTTTCTCTGTTGACCAGGGAATGCAGTCAAACAAGTGGAAAACCCTTCTATTCACATTCACAAACTCTGTACCAGGACACACACACACAGATTACCTGATTCTTAGTAAATAGCAATGAGAAATGAGACAGCTTCAGTTGTTTGTTTGATATGCTCCTAACACATTGAGATGATTACAATCTGTAAACACCTTACTATAAAATGCTTAAGGAACATTGTTGTAAATGCATAGCTTTAGTGTCAGAGGAAATAGGGAAACTGTTGCTGTATGGGAGACAGGAGACAGGCTTGCCTGTCAGTCTGAGCAGGGTGGGAATAGCCATTGGGAGCCAAACACTGGTGATCTGTTAGGAAGAGACAGCAAAAATCTTAAACAGCGCAACCTTTAAGGAATGTCTATGTCAATAAGGTTCTTGTGCCAGTAGGTTCTAGTTGCTTTTGACAGATGACGCCGTTATGATCTTTTAGGCATTATTTTTTTACACAAATATTTGTTACGGAGATTTTTAATGTTGTTATTGTAGCTCGGCTCACGGCTCAATTGCTCTGCCTGTTAGTGTAAAAGTATTATGGGTCTGACCTGCAGGCTCTGCAGACAAAACTCGGTACAATCTTAAAGCCCATCAGTACTGTAGCAGGGCAGCAGGAGAGAGCCCTGCACACTATTTAAGGGGGCAGAGCAAAGCCCTGCTAATATAAGGTGTATTTGTTTTGTATTATTATTATTATTATTATTATTATTATTATTATTATTATTATTATTATTATTATTATTATTTCTTATCTGTATAAAGAACAGTGAATAGCCGAGTGTGTTATTATTGTTGATTTGAATGTTTTCTTTGTTATTGTTTGGTTTGATGTGGTCTGGCAGATGCGATGGTAGCAGCTCGTATCTGCCAGACATTGTGGGAGAATGTGCCTGGTGCCATTTATTGAATTATTGTTTAAGTGTTTGTAATTATTTTGTTAAAGTAACCTGTATAATAGCCTGGAGCTTTCTGCGCTCAGGGTGGGTATTCAGAGGATGAACGTGTGAGAGAGAGAGGAGAAAACTAAATTAAACGAAACTGAAAGTAGGATGAGTGAAGGCTACTGCCCAGCCTGACCTACATATTATATTCGTATTTTGTGTTTGTGATTTTTTTTTCTTTCAACCCTTTTATTTTGCACTCTGTGAGCAGTGTTTTCTGTTAAATCTGTTTTTTTTTTTTTCTTGAAAAATAAACAGCGCAGCAGCGCCTTTTTGCACTGCAGTACCTTGCCTGTGTTTGTTCCTGTTTCTGGTCCGACGTCACCACCTCAGTCATCCCTGTCACAAGTAAAAACATAATGGTGCTGCGGAAAGGAATTTTAAGGAGACAGCATTCATATCTCCCTGGTCAGGGTTCTTTAGTGGAACATATTACTTCTAAAGGAATGTTTCCACAAGATTCTATACAAATCTACTACAAAACTGTAAATTGTTTATAGAAAGAACAAACCTTATAACTTTATTATGCCAATTAACATGTTTGTAAGGTATTTTATATCATGCGCCGTGGCATTGGTACTTTTAAACCTGTAATTGATGGAAATGGGAGACAAATGGACTCCATAAATTGGAAGACGACCAACAACCATACTTTTGGGATATGCCTGTCACTGGTCAGGTATTTATGGAGCATTTTATGTCAGAGCTGCCGATAGGCCCTTCCGCGGAGATCACATTCTCTTTTGCTTCTCACAATCAGGTAGGTAAGGTAGGTATAAACTAACCTCACCAGTTGCGTGATTGAAAGAGCTCTCACTACGAGTTTTCTGGTAGTTCCCCTGCAATTTATTGCTGGAAATTGGCTTGCCACTTGCCCGGAATCAGAAAGCTTCTGAGGACTGAGCTGTAAAGGCTTCCGCAGCATCTAATATCCGGGGCCGCCTGCGAGGATGGGGAAATGCCAGACAAAGGGTCCCCAGCGCAACAGCGCCCTCGGAGGCAGTTCTAACACCTCCCTAAGCAACCTCCAAGACAGGCTCCACTCAAGCCCCAGCAGCCCCAGTAGGGCCCCTGAAGGCCTGCAGCCTCAGACCTACTCCTTCTGACAACACCAGCTGCAATACTGGCGCACTTGCACCTCAGACTGTTGGGTCCTCGCCACCGTACACACCGGTTATGCGCTGCAGTTCCGTGTGGGCCCTCCTCCCTTTCGAGGGATCATGGTTATTTATTTTTATTTATTTACTTTGTTATAATGCCTTTAGCCAAGGTGCTTTACAAGTTTAAACAAAACGGTACAATCAAGAAAAATGGGTGAAAAAATAATGTATGTTTATTGGGCTAGGGTGGGGAGATATAGATTATTTGCTTAAATGAAAGCAGAGGGTCAGAGTCTAGGTCAGGGTCAGGGACAAAGGGTCATAACAGGAGGTTAGGGACCAGAAGTATCAGTAGGATGGGCTAGGGAGAAGAGATGCATTTTGAGGGAGGAGCGGAAACTACACAGTGTGGGTAACTGTTATAGCCGAGATATGGTCAGAAAGGGAGAGGGTGGAGTCGAAAATGACGCAGAGGTTACGAGCAGAGAGGGATGGAATGAGGAACAAGTGAGGGAATGAGATAGTGGGGCAGGGTGGGGGTAAGGAGGGGGAGGGGAAGAAAATAATTTCAGTTTTTGATGGGTTGACGAAGCAGTATCAGCGTGCCATACAAAATTGGATAGCAACCAAGCAAGCCGATATACAGGCGGCAAGGTCAGGGGTAAAGGAGGGAAACGAAAAGAAAACCTGGATGTCGTCAGCAAAGAAATGATGGGGGAAGTTAAATGAGAAAATAAGAGCTTCAAGGGGTGAGGTGTACAGGGAGGATAGCAAGGGTCCAAGGACAGAGCCCTGGGGGACACCAACAGTCAGAGGAGAGGGAGGGAAGTGAGGTTGTTAAAAGCAACAGCAGAGGTGTGTGCAGGTAGGTATTACTGAAGCCAGCCAAGGGGTGTGCCAGAGATGCCAAGGTTAGAAAGAGTGGAGAGAAGGATGGGGTGATCGACTGTGTCAAAGGCAGAGGAAAGATCAAGGAGAATGAGAATTGACTAGAGGCCAGCATGGGAGGAGTTGACCAGATGATTCTGGACAGTGAGGAGGGCGGTCTCAGTGGAATGGGAGGGACAGAAGCCAGATTGAAATCGAGGGTAAATTGAATTGGCGGATATGTAGTGTGATAGGCATGAGTGGACTAGGTGCTCAAGGAGCTTAGAGAAATATGGGAGGAGAGATATTGGGCGTTAATTAGCAGGGCAGCCAGAGTTGAGAGAGGTTTTTTTAACAGAGGGATGATGGTAGCTGATTTGAAGATGGCAGGACAGATACCAGTGGAGAGAGTGGAGTTAAAGAGGGAGACTAGGTAAGGGAGGATAAGAGGGAGGAGTGGGGGTATGCGGGAAGCAGGGACAGGCTCCAGGGGGGAAGAGGTAGGGTGGGCCTTGGCAATGATGGAGGAGAGTTCAGGTAAGGATGTGGGGAGGAAAGCAGTAAAGAGGGTATTAGGAGCAAGTAAAGGTGGAATGGGAAGCTGGGGGTGGGGGCTAGTCTGGGGGAGAGTTTTGATTTTGGTGGTGAAGTAGTTAGAGAGATCACTAGCAGTGAGGGTTGGGAGGGTTGGAGATTGGGATAAGGGAGGGGTACAGAGTAACTTATTGAGGGTTGAGAAGAGCTGACGGGGATGGGGGGCCAGTGCAATGATGAGGGTTAGGAAGTAGTTGTGTTTGGTTAGTTCCAGAGCAGAGTGAAAATTGAAGATGAGGGAGTGGTAGACTTGGAGGTTCAAATGTGAGGGGGAGGACTTCCAGAGTTGCTCTGCCCGACACAGGGAATGTCGGTCCATTTTAAGCGAAGGGGTAAGCCATGGTTGAGGAGGCCTAACTGAAGGAGAATAAGGGTGTGGGGGTGCTAGAGAGTTAAGGGAAGAGGATAGCGCAGTAGATAGGTTGGCAGAGGCTAAGTCCGGGTGAAGGGAGGAGTCAGAGATGGGGGAAGCAACGAAGAAGAGAGGGAAAACAGGGAACCAGTGTCTAGGGTACAGAGATTGCGGCGGAGGACATGGAGTGAGGATAAAGGGGTGGAGGGAGGGGGAGGGGGTAGGAAGAGGGAGAGGGTGAGGAAAAAATGGTGAGAAGGAGGTCGAGGGGCAGTTATGATGGATGATGATGCCTTACAACCGGAGAGGAAGATAAGGTCCAGGGTATAACCAGATGTGTGAGTAGGGGGGGAGGGGAGAAGCAGGAGATTAAACAAGTTGGTGAGAGGGAGAAGGGTAGAAGCAATGGGGGAACAATGTAGGTGAAGGTTGAAATCGCCTAGGAGAATGAAAGCATGGGGAAGAGGGAGGAGGGAGGAGAGGAGGTAGTCAAGATGGTCAAAGAATGAGGAGTTGGTGCCGGGGGGACGATAGATGACAAGCAAGGTAATGCGGTGAGGGGAGGCAAAGAAGGTAAGTTTGTACTCAAAAGAGGGGAAGGTGATAGTTATTGTGGGAGGAGGGCGTAAGTAGGCCAATACTGCCGCCTTTACCAACTAGGCGGGGGGGGTGTGGTAGAAAGAATGAGGAGGGGGTGCCGGGGGGATGATAGATGACAAGCAAGGTAATGCGGTGAGGGGAGGCAAAGAAGGTAAGTTTATACTCAAAAGAGGGGAAGGTGGTAGTTATTGGGGGAGGAGGGCATAAGTAGGCCAATACTGCTGCCTTTACCAACTAGGCGGGGGGTGTGGTAGAAAGTGGTGACTGAGGAGGTGAGGGCAGCGGGGGTGGATGTGTTATGTGGTGTGATGTTTCTGTGAGTGCAAGGATGTCAAGGTGGAGGGAGAGGAAAGCATCTAAGGTGGCTATGGGCTTGTTGCAGACTGAACGTGCATTCCAGAGGCCTAATTTGATTGAGGAGTGAAGGGAGGGAGGTTCAGGGATTGGGGAGGTCAGGTGATGACGCGGAAGGGGAGGTTTTACTGTAAGGGCGAGGTAAATCAGGTTGGAAGGAGAGGAGCGATGCAGGTTGATTACTTTGCAGCAGGGAGAGATTGGAAGGAGGGGATGTGAAATTTAAGGGGGGTACATCTATGAGCAACCCTCTCCAGGCCTTCTCAAACAAGCCATTCGCCTCGTAGAATCCACCTCTCAAGACGAGGGGTTCTACTCGAGGTACTTTGAAGTGCCAAAAAAGGATGGTTGCCTTCGCCCCATCCTAGACCTGAGACACCTCAACGGGTTCTCGAGGGAGAGGAGATTCCAAATGGTTACAAATTGCCACATCCTCCAGTCTGTCCAGCCAGGTGACTGGTTTACCACTGTGGACTTAAAGGGCATGTATTTTCACGTCCCTATTCGTTCACTGCACAGGAAATATCTCTGCTTTGCTTTTCTGGGAAGCATCTTCAAGTTTTCCGTGCTGCCATTCGGCCTCTCCTTAGCCCCCATATGTTGTCAAAGTGCGTGGATGCCATCCTAGCCCCCTTGTGGTTGCAAGGAATCAGGGTGGTGAATTACTTGGACAACTGGTTGATTTGCTCCCAGTCGCAGGAGAGAGCAGTGGTCCACACAGCGATAATGAAGGAGCATCTGGTGAGAGTGGGTCTCACTTTCAACGATGCCAAAAGCCAAGCTTCATCAGCCATCCAGCTGGGATTACTGGGCAAGCCTCTCACCTGCTCAAAGGCGTAAGGATGGGAGTGATCCACAGCCTTCAGGTAGTGACGACAGACACATCCAACTCAGGTTGGGGTGCGGTCTGAGTAGGCAGAGGAGTTCGGGGGTCCTGGTCCAGTCGCTGAACATCCCTGCACATAAATGTGCTAGAGCTGCAAGCAGTTCACCTCTTTCTCCAGCAATTCCTTCCAGTGCTCCAGCAGAGACATGTCCTTGCCCGCACGGATAACATGTCAGTGGCAGTGGCGTGCCGTCAGGACTTTCAAGGCATTCTCTGCTGACCAGACAGTGCCAAGTAAACCGTCAGTCAAATGACATTATGTTGCCTCACTCACTTGCGTACAGTGTGCTTGCTTATACTATGAAACATACTACTCTAATTATTATTTGTTCATCTGTCTGATGCCTTTATCCAAATCGAGTTTTTTTTAAGAGTCTAGGGGTTTCCTGAAGGGGATGTGATCAGTCAATAAGGGATCTGCATTTCCCCCGCGTAAGTCTAAAACAACGACCAGACGCTAGAAAAAAAAACAGTTGAGGGTATTCTCCATTTCAGTTGAAGGGCTTGAGTGATTTTAACCAATAGGCGAGTCGAAGAATGTCCTTTTTTTTAGACAGGCGACCAATCAGGAGTGAGCAGAGGCAGTCCATAAACCTCCCAGGGTATTCTCTGCCTCACTTGAAGGCCCTGCTTTAGCAACCAATTGGAAAGTCAACGCTCTGACAGCTGACCAATCATTAGTAAACAACCCCAAAACATGAATATTCCTTGGTTATCACTGCAGTTAGGAGGATAGCTGGATTTAGCACGATATTGCTTATAAATATACATTGATAAATAAAAATACCTTTACAACATCTAATTAATTTGAGTTTTATTTTACAAAAAAATAAAAAGGTGAGAAAACTGAGACATTATAGTCGATTTGGTTACGAATCCTTTTACAAGGAGAACTTTCTCTGAAAAATTGGAGATTGTTAAAAAAGGGAGATATACACCACAGATCCTCGAGCTTCACAGGAAGGGAAAGGATATATGCAGCACTTTTAGAATTCAAATTATGAAAGGTATCTGTGGCTTACAAGTAGCTGCCACTTAAAAAAAGGAGGGGGGTAAGGTGGGTTGCGACAACTCTGCTACCCCAGTCCATTTTGTCACTGCACGTCACTGGTCAGTGGTAGCTTACGTAAATCGCCAAGGAGGACTTTGGTCCCTGGGGTTACACCACATAGCCTTTCGGCTACTGACCTGGGTGAAAGAGAACCTGTTATCTCTCCGGGCTATTCATCTCCCGGGAGTGGTGAATTGGGCGGCGGAATGGCGACTCCACCCTCAGGTTGTAGAGCTCATTTGGCAACGTTTCGGGAAGGCCAGAGTCGATCTCAGTGATGGCAGAGGCAACTCACTGCCCACTGTGGTTCTCCCTCCACCTCTGTGGCGGTCCACTAGACGTCAATGCCTTAGCCCACGAGTGGCCCAGGATGCTCTTGTATGCATTCCCACCAATACCATTGCTCCCAGCCTTCCTGGAGGAGGTCCCGAGAGAGAAGGCGACAGTTCTCCTTGTGGCCCCCAGATGGCCCAGAAGAACCTGGTTTTCAACCTTTGCTAGCTGCTGCAAGGCCAGCTCTGGTGGATCTCCTCAGTCAGATGAGAGGGACTCTCTGGCACCCAGAACCATGCAGACTCCAGTACACTGCAGAATGCTAGGGGGCCCTCTACAAGGTTGTTGTACTCCTATAAGTTCAGTTATTTCCAAAATTGGTGTATGGCCAGAGGTCATGATCCCATCTATTGCCCTATAGCAATCATTTTACAGTTTAGACTTGCTAGAGGAGGGTAGATCCCCCACTACACTGAAAGTGTACCTAGCAGCCATATCTGCATGCCATGTCCCCATTGGCTCCATGTCCCCGGCCGCTCATATACTAGCGACCCGTTTTCTAAAGTGCGCTTGTTCCACACGAACTCTGCTTTCCTCCCTAAGGTGGTTACGGCTTTCCACTTGAATCAGTCAGGCAAACAAGCGGCTTTCCATCCCCCTCCTTTTTCTTCGGCGGAAAATTGAATTCCCTCTGCCTGGTTCGGGCATTGAGATGTTATGTGGATAGGACGAGAGTGTTGCGTCAGTCTGACCAGCTATTCATCTGTCATGGTGAAAGGACCCTGGGTCAAGCCCTCTTGAAGCAGCGACTATCCCACTGGATTGTGGACACAGTTTCGACTGCATATACCAATGCTGGCCTACCTCCACCTGGGATGGTGGCCGCGAACTCTACCAGAGGAGTGGCTACGTCTTGGGCCCTCTTTAGAGGAGCTTGATTGACCGATATTTTTACTGCAGCTAGCTGGGCTACTCCGCATACATTCACCAGGTTCTACCGACTTAATGTGGTAGATCCCTATAAAATGTTCAGTAAATATCTGACCTGTGGCAGGCATATCCCAAAAGTATGGTTGTTGGTCATCTTCTCTTTCAGGGAACCAGGGTTACATCCATAACCTTTCATAGAACAGTTATACAGTGTGGGTTATCAGACGTGTAACTGACATCTAACTTAAACATGAAAATGCCTGGGGAAACTGAACCCAAACGTAATAGACCACAATGAATGTTAATAACATAAAAACACCCTGCCATCGGTCCTACTTATAAAATGTAACGGTAGCAGGTGATTTTACATTTCTTGCACTCTTACATTTCTTCCTCAGTACTTTCTGATTTTCTGTGAATAGATACACATTTTTCTGGTTTCACTAACGTACTTCTACTAGAAGAACCAAAAGTATTTTTTTACACCGCTCACAATAAAGAACTGCTCACTTTTTTGACATATGATATAAATAATTGCTTTACATTTTGAAAATTTTGTCTCCAGCTTTCTAAACTTGCTCCCCTTGCTAGCTCAGTGCTTGAAACCAGCATCTACCGCTGTCCTTCACTTTTTATTGGATCTCTCAAGATGATTTGATGTGTAGAATGTAAATCAATGTGAGAGCCAATAAAAAGTGAAGGACTGCAGTAGATTCTGGGTTTTAAGCACGGTGCTAAAATAAATTATAAATAAAATAAATCTGTTTAAAAAATGGTAACACCCTAAAAATCACTGTTGATGAAAACTTGCTAAACCAAGGGGGAAGTACAGAAAGGAAAGTTCAGGGAAGTTATAGCAAATTTGATTGCTCATCTACCAGGAAGTAGCTACCAAACAAAATGTACCCCCCCCCCCCCCCCCCCCCCCCCCCCCCCCAAGTTACTTTTGGAAGGTTGGTCAGAGGAAGGTTTGGTTACTTTACAGCTAAAAATGTACTTTCTCACAGGGGAGTAATTGATTGACTTAGTTTTCTGGTCTCCCCTTTCAAATGATCAATGTAAACTGTAGAACTGCCCATTTCCCAATATCTCCCTAATTTAATGTGTTATTGCATAGGCACATTAATATGATGAATGTATTGTGTTGAGCTATAGATGTTTGTGTACCTAATAAAGTTTGGAAGCCTATCTGTTTCTTCTGGGATACTACTTCAATGGTATGATACATTTCAAATGGTTTATGTTTGAATAGAAAATCGAAATCTGATCCCAAAAGAGCTCTTGATAAAATAGAAATGAAAATTGATTTGTCTTTTTATCCTGCAAAAATTTAAATAAAAAACAAAACTGATGACAGATTTGAAAATAATAATAAAAAAGCAAAGCAAAGAATAATGCAGATTAGTACTCTTTGAGTGAAAGGCAACCTTGCATAACAAAATAAACGAATTACTGTGTAGTACTAACATACATAGGGAATATAACATATGGTGCTGTACGATGCAAGCTGGTATATATACCATTGGAGGGGTATTCACTTCTATTTTGGAGTGCATAGAGTGTACAGGGAGGTAACAGTCTTCCAAGAGGATAACATCTGAAATGTATGTGAACATTTTTGCTTGAAAGCTTAAATTGTATTCATTTTTTAGCAATCTGAGTTGCAACTTCACCTTTCCAGCCTCCACTTTATTTGCAGGCAGTCACCTCAATAGGGGATAAGTGTGTGGCCTCATCAGATGAGTTTCTCTTTCAGAGGGCAGTGACTTCCTTCTCCTCTTGAGATGCAGGACCCAGCGACCAAAACTATAAGCACTAACATCACCCATACCCCAAACAAGCAATTACAATCCTGACACTGAGTATCTCATTTATACATTTAAACATCAAATTAGAGATTCCAATTCTACTTGTAAAGATCCCATTGACAGGGTCACCAATTGTGACAGTGAAAAATCCTATTGATAGTAACTCAAATCTTGGTTATAATACAATTGTCACGCACGCACGCACGCACACACGCGCACACACACGCACACACACACACACACACAAACATATTGTTTACTTTTTAGGCCATAACCAAAAAGGCTTATTTTCAGTTGGGCAATGTCATTGATATTCAATATATTTACTGTATAAAAAAAAGAGAAAGAAAGAAGGGAAAAAGCACTGCTAACATTGAACAGTCCAGCAATCAATCAGAATTTCCGAAAGCAAACACACCATTATCAATTTTAGTATATAAAACAGACACCTAATTTACTTAAGGTATTTATACAAGCTACTGTATGTAATAACCAAAGTACCACCATAGAGATAAGTTAATAATAGCAGATTGTAAACTGTAGTTTATAATGGAATCAGTTATTAAAATCAGATTGTAACTGGGGGGCAGTATTATATTTTTACTTTAATGCTATAAAAGTGGTGTTGTTTGATTGCTTGTATTTATGACTGCACCTCAGCTCTCACTCTGTACATGAATTTATTTGACCTTCATGGTTTCCATAATTTTCTTTTGTATATTTTAAAGCTATTTTAAGCATAGCCTACTTAAATATCACAAGTGCATGGTGACTATATAAATATATTAACATACCTGTAGCTGAAAGTGTTGCATATGCACCTGCCTCGTAATCTTCATATATCCCGGACTTTCTGAGGATGTACGAGTACATTGTAACATTGGAACTCGAATCACTATTGAAACAATCTTTAAAAATGAAACAAATTTGGTCTGTGCTGGCTGCAAAAAAAAAAAGTAACAAGCAGACAAAATAGATTTTTTTTTAAAAAAACAACCTTGAATGACATATTCAGTAACATTTTTGAGTTTTGTAAACCTTATGTTGACACATTAATTACAATGACCATGTAATTCCCATAGCCTGTCGTGCTGCCTTTAATCCCAAAATATTAAACACGAGAGAAGCGTTAACTGCAAACCTGAAATGATAAAACCGAAGCTTTTGTGTTTTTCTTTATGCAAACTGAACATTTCTAATAGTATTGAGAAATGATTTTTTATGAAGTTTTAAAAGCACAGATACCATCAAATTATTAGTACAGTCACCACTGCTTAGAATGGGCACATTTGTGTTAACGTGATTCACCCGCAGTAAGCGATGGACAGTATAAACTCCCACACAATCCTAGATGTGGAGTCCACGTCACGGGGTGACGTAATGCCTAGCAACACGCGGAGGCCATTCTTGAAGGGGAAAAAAAATTAAAAATGTTCCCATACAAAAGAGACAGAAATGGCCTATGATTATATGGAAACCATTGATGTTATGGCTAAAAAGAGGTATGAGGCCAAATTGTGCTTGATTGGGCTTGAAAAATGTACTTACAAGCTGCCAGCAACTGTGTGGAGTGACGATCCTCGGGGTTGGCCAGACCATCAGTGGGGTGACATTGTGGATTATCTGGTCGAGGGCACAGGTAAGAAAACTTTATATTTTCATTACAATATTCCCCACAAGAATATGGTCCTAGTTTAATGCCTAATTTTCTGTCCCATTCAGAAACTTTTTTTTTTTTTTTTTTTTTACTGATTTCTTCTCTTTTAATCATCAGTAAAATGTTATTTTTGATAAATGTACAGTGAACCTACGGGTACCAATAACATTCTTCTGAAAGCAGATGTACGGCCATCATTTAGAGTTACCGAAGAGCCCCACCATCCATGGGTATGCCTACAGTCTGACGTCCAGTTTCTAGCTGGGCACGGTAGGGTATGTACAATTGACATTTAGTACTGGATACTTCATCTTGACATAATCATGTTCCAGAATGTCTCACTGTACATACTGTGTAATACCAAGCATTATGTATTTGTTATGTGATTTTCCTGTAGTAACATTCTGACTTTAAATTTCTTTTCAGACTGGGGGAGTCATGCTCCCACATTGCAGCTGTTTTGTTTATAGTGGAGGCAGTAGTTCGACTAGGATACAACAAGAAGGCATGTACTAGTGTAGCTTGCTATTGGAATTATATCTGCACAAAAGGAGCTGAGCCCAGCAACTTGGCAAGCATTTGTTTCTACAAAAATAAGTTAAAAGACAGAATCATGGCCAAGGTAATGTGTAGAAAGAAGACATATGCAAGGGCCACAGAGGCAGAACAACAACGACTGTTGTTGAAGCTTGCAGAGACTAAAGCTAAGATGTGCATTGGCCTCAGCTTGTTTGAGGGCTATGGTGTTGCTTTCAAACCTGAACAAGAAGCTGAAAATGCAGACCTACCTGTCCCTCTAAGATCTGTCTACAAGGAAGATGATGGTGACAGCCCAGACGCCAAAGCCAATGTTTATGCCCTCCTTGACAACATCATTAAAAAGCAACAGGAAATGCTAGAGAAGGCAACATGTTCACAGTCAGCAACTCTTGTTTGGCATGAACACAGGGCTGGAAGAATTACGGCATCAAAAGCCAGAGCCGTAATCAAGACAAGTAAAGAAAGTCCATCTTCATCACTCATCAAGTCCATATATGGTCCAAGCTACAATGAGGGAGCATCAAAAGCACCAACAACAATATGGGGAAAGACACACAAACCCCATGCCAAAGACTTGTTGACTTACCTGCTAACAAAACAACTTATGTCATCATTGTGCCAACAGGAAATGTCCAGCTGACAATACCCATGTCCCACTTGAATCTCAAAGTCACTTCTGCTCTTCTGTGGCTCTCCAAAGATCACCCAATGCTTGCTGCTTCTCCAGACAGCTTTATCAAGTGTGAGAGTTGTGATCATGCTTTTGTGGAGGTTAAGGGCTCATACAATCACACTGATTACTTCTCCTCTTCCACATGCTGCCTCACAAAGGATTTTGCACTTAAAGAGACCACAAATGCATGTTACAGCTACAGCTCTATTGCACTGGGACATCTTATGGAATCTTTGTTGTGTGGACACCAACTGACTGTGTGATTACCCATGTCCCTAGGAATGAATCCTTCATCTGTGCAATGGTTGACAAGCTTGTCTCATTTTGGGACACATTCATATGCCCTGAACTGTTGACGTGCAAGCTTGATAGGGGTATGGATACAGAATGCACTAGGCAAAATGATGACAGTGATGACACTGGGGAGTACTGCATTTGTCAGGAGGCCAAGGGTGGCGCAATGGTAGGCTGAAACAATGACAAGTGCAGGTTACAGTGGTTTTACCTCTCATGTGTGAAACTAAATAGGAAAACAAGCTCTAAAAAGGCATGGTTCTGTCCCGAGTGCAGGAAAGACTTAAAGAAAGAGTTGAAGTAAAGATTTCTATGGTTGTAAGTAGACAATCTAAATACATGTGCAGTTTCATAGATGAATCATGTTAAACAAAACTACTTTTTCATTACAGCAATGTTTTTGGGTTTTTTTTTTTGGTGCTGGCATCTGATAGATATTGATACATTTCTTAGAACTAACATTTGCATTTTAATATAACTATTCATCCTAAGTTTCAAAAATTAATAATGTTTAACTTCAATGTAAACATTGTTGATACTGGACCTGATTGATGTTATTTTGTTAAATTGTGTGATTGAGAAAAATGTAGTCAACACTATATTTAATTTGTGTAGCAAGCTTCCAATATCATAAGAAATCATTAAATCATTAAATCTTAAATAGTTAAATCTTAAATCATTACATCGTAAATCATTATATCATTAAGTCTTAAAATTACTAATTACATAACAGCATATCCACAAATGTAAGCAGCAATGCGTGTAGGTTTTAACTAGCCATTCTTGCAGCTTCTAAGACCTCCTGAGATACTGGATCTGGCTATTGGGCCTGTGTCCTTAGTTGGTCAAGCTTGTCTTGTGTCTTCTGTTGGCTGTCCTGATCATCTTTATACACAATACCTGAAAGACATAAACATATGAATTTAGTAGAAATTGTATTTGCCAATCAAACACTGGCATGCAGACACAATTTATCAAATGTAAAAGTTGTATATTCAATGCTTAATGTTATTTTCTTACCTTTTTCTAAATTTGTGAGTGCAGCACAAACTAAAGCAATCATGTAGATTCCTGCCACGTCTGCATTTTCAGCCTCATCACCTAAGCGTTGCACAAGTTGTATTGGAAGGATACTGAATCCTACAAGAAAGGGAAACAAAGAAGGCAATATTACACGGTACAGCTATTTTACTACTTATCCTATCATACCAAGGCATTTCTTTTCTCTCTTTCATGAACAATATGCCTGATAGATGTGATTAATATATAGGTCATATCAATTTCCACGTTTTACAATGACATCATACATCATAAACAGATGGAGTACTACAAAATAATCATACGTGTATCTGTTCCTGAGAGGTCCAATCACACATTTAATGTTGTTGTATACAGATGACAATGATCTGGACATCTCCACCTCCTGGGCTGACAGCTGCTTTCGGCCTTTGGTGAAGGCGGGGATCAGGAAAGTCACACCAAGTACCCCAAAATCCTCTCTCAGCCGAAAACCACGATCTCCAACAATTATTTATAAAATAACAATGAAAAAAGAAAATGTTTTCAGTGTAAATACTGTATATCTTTTTTCTTATTGGATTCAGAGGGTCTTGCAATGCCAGAAAGTTAATCCTTAACTTCATACACTCTGAAAAAAAAAAATATATATATACTGTAACTACAAGTTAAACAAATAAATGTAGTTTTGCCCATTCTAGCTGAGACATGCTTTTTACCAGATGTTTATGGTATGAAGCCATTTTTATAATAGAAAGTACAAACAGAAGCACCATAGTTTGCAGTTAAATTAAGAATATAGACTCATTAAGTTTATTGATGGCTCTATCATACTGAAGAACTGGCTTTTCAATGTTTCTAAATTTTGAAGTTTGTTTGGCCCCTACCCCTTCCTAGACTGAGTTCCAACGTGTATTGATAACTATAATACATAGTCAGCAACATACAAAGGATGTTTTATAAAGCTACACATTTAAAACAGTAATGGCAAAGCTAAACATGTCTAAATTCAGCACAAATATAATGAAGTGTTAGTGTAGGAGTTAATTAAGAAAAATAAACAAATAACAAGAGTTGCAAAAAATAATACCATGTGGAAACAGTGATTAGAAAATAAACACCTGGGACAATGTGCAATATCTAGCCTCAAGAAATGTGTGCAGAATCAAAATAAGAGAATTAAGTACAAAAAAAAAAGAAACACAGGTGCTAATTAAATTAACACGAAGATGTCTGAGGTGTGCGTATGTGTGTGGGTGGGTGGGGCAGGTATAACTATCAATGTGTGGACAAAATTTGAGAAAATGTCCCCACAAAGATACTAACTCCTGTAAAAACGATGTTGTGCGGACGTCCCACTTTGTAAAACACCTTTTTAAGGACTAAATATGCCTTGAAAAAAAAGTGCCAAAATATTTAGTTTGCTGTTGACTTTCACCCTGTGGTGTTTTGTCTGGCTGGAGTTAGAAATAGTAAATAAAAATATAGTGAGAGTCAATGAGAAGTCCTCACAAATATAGGAATGCAAACGTGTGTGTGTGTGTGTGTGTGTGTGTGTGTGTTTGAGGGGAGAGGGCGGAGGGGCTTTGTCCAAAACAAACAACCTAGCCAGGAAAGAATTATACTGATTTATGAGTGATTTTTTTTTGGCATTGTGACAAAGAGCGAATGAATCCGACCTGTGAGGGCAATGTAGAATAGGAACAGTCTACCCCGGACTGGATGGCTTGGCAGTTCATTCCAGGGTCAGTTGGAAGTCAGCCATCCAGAAAGGGGGTGGAATCACAATACCAGAATTCATCGCCTTAATGTGGTAAGTGATGTGGCAATCGCAGATTGGAGGAAAAGCGATTGCACTCGCTACCGAAGGGGGCATGACTGACAGTATATCAGAGGATGTGACAAAGTGATCTGTTCCTCTGTTATGGTTATGCAAGGACCATTGGAGGAGTGTAAAATGCGCACTGCAAACCACTTTGCCACAGGCATTTATTCTTATTATTATTATTATTATTATTATTATTATTATTATTTACAATTTAACACATTTAAGACACATACAGTACAGCACTCGTGGACTTTGATGAATATATCCCTTAGACATTTGTCTGGTGAATTAAACAACTGGGAATGTTTTAGCCTACAAAATGTATTTATACATAATGGCCTATGTTGAAGCTGTGAATAAGGTCCCTTAATGATTCACAACACATGTTCTATTACAATATCGTTTTCTATATAATGTGGTGCAGTGTCTAGACAGCTTGCACCAGTTGTCACTCTCAGGAGAAATTACAATATTATCAAAAAGTTGTCAAATGACAAAAATGTCATGAAAAGATCACAAACATCTATCTTGGGTTTATTAGTCAAATTCATTTGGAGCCTGAACCATTTTTTTTAATGAAAAAGCCAATTAGAAAAAGGCAATCAATTCCCAGTCAGTTATTTGAAGGTGATAGAGACCACCCTTTATTTGTTTTAGTGTTCAGTGACTTAATTTATTTTTTAATGACAATGACTTAAATATAAAATAGAAAATAATAATAATAATATAACTGAGGATTAGGGTTTGAGGTATCACATTTTGCCTTGTATTCATAAGTATGGTGCTTTTCATTTGAGGTAAATAGTGTTTTTTTCCCGATTGGTTTTGTGGTTCCTGACATTTAACCCCAGTGATTTCTAGTGCAAAAGAGAAAAACAGGAGTGATGTTTATATATGTTGGTCATTCCACTTCTCTGAGCCGTTAAAATTGTATGGTTATGAGGCTAAAACCAGAAGAGACATAATACTGCTTTTCCACATAGTATTTCCCTCAGAAAGTGACAGGCAGTGCTTTTCAGTTAAATTAACAAGGGTGGTTATGATTAAGATAAGATAAAAGCTTCCTCTTCAAAAAAAAAGTTGACTGATTTTCAACAAACCAGACAATAATAGCTTGTGTGTAATGTAAATGTTGGATTATAATTTTCTCATGTGCAGGTAGCTGAAGACAACACCTCTCCAGTAACAACAAAAGCAACCAAATGATATACAACTTTAACAAAGTCGGTTCAGGATCCCAGCGATTCAATATCAACAACGTGGCTTTGCCCTCACCCCTCTCTGTGTAAAAAAAAGTGTCTCCTACCCTCTGTCCTAAGTTTGTCTCTTAATTTCCAACTGTGACCTCTGGTCCTGGTCTCTTTGTTTTGCTTGAAGTATTGTTTCAGGCTTACTTTACTATAGTGTCAGACTAATGCATTAGAACTTCATAAAAAGTTACTGAATTACTGTTATTATACAGTATATTTGTATTATTACCAGTGACATTAACATAAAAGACTGGTTTCAGGGAGGTGAGTGAATTATTTTTGCATAGTTACTGTAAAAACATTTCTGGTTATGCAAATACATTATTTGGCTTACAAAATAATGCTACAGTGTTGTTATCATTTCAGAACTCTTTTTTATGTTTTAACAAAACAATTAATACCCTTTTATTTTGTAAATTACCGCAATTATTAAAGGGATATAATTACTTTCCTGCAATTTTTCTTACTATGTCCGCAACCAAGTCACAAATTGTTTTTATTTTTACCACAATTTAGGTAGGGCCCTGACATTCCTGAAACACATACAGCATTCATACAAAACAAAATAAAAGCTTTGCTGTCTGTTAAACCGCCTAGAACTACAGGTGAGCTTTCATCAATGGTTTGGCATTCTGAGCAATTAACTCAATGTCAAGTGGCAAGTACGTGTTGCTTAAAAGCGAGATTAAAGTGCCCAGTAGTGTATCAGGTGAAATCCTCATTTCATTTTCAATGAACTCGCTGTATACATTAACATGCTCAGCGTGGTATAGAACCACTTGAAACCACGAATTCCATCTCGTCACCACTGGTTTTAGACACAAACACTTGATCGAGACTGGTCTACTGTTTTTCTGCAAGAACAGCTTTAAAAACGTCATTTAGCGAGCTGAGCAGTGTTTTCATTTTTTTTTTGCAGCAATTAATTTGTCAACTTTAGAAAAATGTTATGCCACTGAATGCTAGCCAGACTTACAATGTGTGCATTGCATGTTCTATGCACTGAATTAGGAAGTAGACCATGTAGTGCTTCATTATATGCCCGAGTACGGTATGTGGCATTGTCTGTGACGTGTACCTTACTACTCTAGTTAAGGATGAAAGTCAGGGAGAATAATCAGGCAGCGTTGCAAATTACAGTAGCTGATTGTGTGTGCCATGAAGTAAAAGTCAAGTCCTGAGATTCTGTAACATGCAGAGGTACTGTTTACAGAGGTTCTGTGTTTTGCAACGCTGCCCTGGTACACTGCTAGACATTGGGGTAGAAGCCTAATATTGCAGGATCTGCAATTTTTGCAACATCGCAAAGTAAGTAGGGCCCTACTAATTATTATAAAGCTACTGATGACCCAGATTCTGCCTATTTTCTGGTTTATTGAGAGTTTGAGGGAATATATTTTAAGGGAGTGTGGCAATGTGCCCCGCCCCTGTGTGCATATTATATGATGTATGTTGCGTGCGTGTGTTAATGTCGGTGTATAGTCATTGGTACACGGGATATAAACGGGTCTGTGTTTCACGTGTATTTAAAAAGTGTAGATTTGTATTTAGGCACGAGGAGGGCACAAATCACTTCACGTGCTGGTTAAATGTAATATGTAAGCACTGGGTTGCACAGAATTAATTCACGTGCTGGGATTCAAGTGAATAATTAATTAGTAATTGAATCCCAGCACAACAATATATATAGACACATTTTCTTTCACTCGTGGTTGGGTGTTCGGTGAGTGGAGAACGGGAGAGCGAGAAGGAGAAAAGTAAATATAAGTAAATAATAATTGTTTTCACTCACCGTGTTTGTTCGTCTGTCTGTTTAAGTGTTTAGTACGTTTTGTTTGTCTATTTATTTTGGCGCAAGTGCCGTGTCCTGTGTTTTTGTGTTCCAACCTTTTATTTTCTGTTCTGTTTATTAAATGCTGAGCGAAAGCATTCGCTCAGCTCCACCAAACTCTACCTCTCGTTTTGTTTATTTATTTCCTGGCTCTGGTCTGACGCCACCCACTCCGGCCGTCTTTGTGACAGGGAGTCATGCCTCCTTTCATTTAAAACAACAGGTGCACAGCCATTTAAGACAAACTAGGTGGAATGCCTGGCAAAACAAACCAGAAAACAAAAACAGGCCTCTGTGATGTTTGTATGTATTTTCTTGAAAAGCAAATAAAAAAGCTGTACTTTGAATTGTAAATTGAAACAAACAACAAAGAAACAAAAAAGAAAATGTACTTTTCACAGATTCCCAAATGAGCATGTCTTTATCGGTGCAATTCTTTTTTTTGAAAGAAAAGAACAGTTTAATATTACATTTTTCTTTGTTGATACTTTTGTTGAGAATATTTCCCTATGGTTTCCACTGTGTTGAATAATTTTCACCCTTTAGGAATTGAACATTGTCACTGGTCTCCATCTCATTGTTATTTGCAGAGAATAAAAGTCAAAATCACCAGTGTACAAAGAAGAAAAACTATAATATAATATTCCATCAATTGTAAGAAATAAAAAGCTTACATCTCAGAAGACCAAAGATGTTTCAGACCAATAAGAAACCATGATGTTTATTTGACTTGTCTGTGTACCTGTAGGTGAGCAGCGCTGTTTTCCTCTATAGTTTTCCTTTGTTTTTGCTATCTGACATACACATCAAACATAATTGAAGTATTAAACACAGTGAACATGGGCCCTTTTACAATAAACTATGATGTTTGACAATTTTCTGTCAACATGGCCTGACAGTAAATTTACCAAATTTGTGAATTATTAAATTATAAAATAATGATGGCTCAGTGCACATCACTTTTTAATGAACTCTCTAGTTGACTTAAGTATTATGAAGTTCTGTCTGTCCTTTGGGCAAAAAGCATATATGCCTTGGTCTCTGAAACTGGAAATCTGGAGAGTGTGGGTCATTCTTCATTTGTGTTCTGTTTAGAATGCAGAAATACCTATCAGTAGCGGGGAAGGCTATAAAATCTACACTTCATAGACCAAGTCTGAGGACCTAATATTAGTTGCTTTACTATTGGAGTCCTAATTTGATTTATCATGCATATTTATAAACTACAGTATTCAGTAATAAATTCTAAAGCAACACTTTTCAATATTGTCAAGATTAGTTCGTAACACTTAAGCTATGGAACCAGAAGAAGAAGGCTTTACCGTCTGTTAAGGCCCACCTCATGCAGTTAAATTTGCAGAGCTGGGTATATAACATAATTAGAAGGGCCTTACCAGATGCTAAAGCACTCTTATGTTTATTTGTTTTTTTCGTGATTCAATGTAGCACTAGTTTTTGTTGCTAATGAATACAAACATTTTTCTCAATATTACATGCTTAATGTGGTTTGCTCAGAATTCCATGTGTGGTTTGGTAGCATTCAGGCTTTAATATCCCAGTTGAAATGGTTAATTCAATGGCCTTACAATATTAAAATTAGATTCCTCTGTATTTTTTCTATATTTTTTTCAAGACTGTTCCTCTTGTGTGCTGTTTTGTAGTTACGTGTTGATTTGGAACAGAGATTAAACATAGTTTGAAAGATAACATTCAAGGTCCTTTACGAGAGGTTATGGACCGCATGTTGACCAATCAGGTTAAAGGAAACCTCTGAACATTTACATTAGTGTATCTTGCATTATTATAATTGCATGTGTTATTACAACTATTGTATGTTATTATTGTTTCATTACTGTGTAGTTAGAGACACCATGTAAAGTATTGCAAATGAGTTTATTGTCTACTACCACTGAATTTGGACTTTTAGACAGCAATATATAGATCACACATTTAAAAACAGTTCCCATCATTTGATAAATCTTATAATATTACTGTATACATTTCTTGTTCTGTCAACAAATGCCACTTTGTGTTTCTACTAAATTATCAAATCAGCAAGCGCTTGCCAATTAATACAATCATTATTTTAGACAATTTGTCAGGAGCCTGTGTATGTGATGCATCTTACAAGTTGGATTTAAAAATAAATTGGATGAAGCAAGGTAGAAATATTTAAAAAAAGTTAGCCCTTAAGTCTTCCATAGAGCTTTGTTTGCTAGAAATAACATTGTTGTTAATTATTAGTGTTACCTAATGGAATCATGCATGAAAGACATTAACACATCATAGAGTCCTGTGGCATCTTGCTGTGATGAGAACAAGCACCTGGTGTGCAAGCTGGAGCATAAAATAGTTGCAAAATAAGAGTAAGTTTGCCTAATGAAGATGTGTTGGATTATCTCTGTTTCATTCCAGAAGATATTTCCATGTTGCCATTCTTCCAAGATCTTCAGATACTGTCCAGGGCCTCCCAAAGGTCTTTATTTTACCGAGCATCAAAAGAAACTTATCACTATTATAACACATTTATTTTCGAAAAAATATAAGGTATATAAATGATGGACTTTGAGAAAATGTTTTTGGTTTCTTTTTAATCACTCGATCATTCATCCTTGACCATGACACGCTTGAGTGACTATGACTGAAGCATATGCACTTAATAACCTAATTAGTGAGATAGTTGATTGGACACTGGATATGGAATATTTCAGCTGTTGAATTGCAAGCTTGAATAAAAGCAATAAAGAAAATCACAGAAAAAAAAACAATATGCCACATCTGTCAAGAGAGCAGCGCTTTCGTGCAATCGGCATGTTGGAGGCTGGACTATGGCTCGCCGTCTTGGGTGGTCACAGCCAGCAATTTCAAACCTGGCAAGAGAGACGGTTTACCAGACACACTCTGTCCAAGAGTCACAACACCTGCCCAAGATCATTTTGCAGCATCTTCGTGATGTGACTTGTTAATCAGCGCAATAAAAAGTCACTGCACCTGCTCTAAAACATTTTTCAATCACATCTACTGAATTTTATCCAAATATAAGTGATACGTTTTTTTTTATATGCTCAAATATAAGTGATACATTTCTTTCGATGCAGGATATTATTAGTTTTTTTTTTTAAGTGACAAATTTAATCACGTCTTCATGTTTTTTCACTGGCACTGCCTGAATATCACATGCCCACCTACAAGAAAGTCACATTCAGTCTGACATTAATTTATTTTACTTGATACTGTTTTATTTGAGTATTATAGGTTTATTGGCTGGTGAACATCTGTGTCTAAGAGTAATATCAGCATGAGTAGAAAATAAGTGTTGATATAACTCAAAGTACATTCACTTAAAGCATTTGCTGTCAACCTCACCGGTATTGAGAATAATGTACAGTAATACTAAGGTTGATGTCATGAATTGGGATTCTGTGTCACCTGTCCTGCAATACAACAGGCATAACATGCACTCTCCAGCAGTCTATAATATTCTATATCAACGTTTCAGTGGGGGTTGTGACCCAAATATGGATCTAGTCAAGGTTTCTGATGGGTCACCAAACAATCTAAATATGACGTTCAGTGCACACATTTAAGATTGTGTTTTACTGTACAACGTCTTATGCTTATATTCAAAATAAATATAATTCACATACAATTATGTAAGTAATTATGTAAAACAAGTATTTTTTATCACCAGTCCCCTGCTTTGAATATGAACTAGAAAATAAAGCATAAAAAGACATTTTATGTGCGGTTACTTGTGATTTTGAAAACAGTTGTTAAAATGGATGCAAAACGAAAAATATCTAATTTTACTTGCAACTCAAAGAAACAAAAAATCTTGCAATTACCTACCTTCTTATATTAACTTTGTTTTTTCTTAAATTGGAAATGAGGATGATCTGCATCCTCAGTGTGTCATTTGTTGTGAAGTACTGGCTCATGAAAGCCTTAAGCCATCAGCATCTTGAGACACTGCATCCAGATTGGCATGACACAAGTTTTTCCAGAAGAAAGCTGATCAATTAGCTAAACAGCAAGACGTTCTTAAAAAACCAGTCACTGTCTCAGAGAAGTTGATGAATGTGTCAGGCAAGATTTCTATTCAGCTAGATGAGGCAACTGATATTGCTGGGTGTGCAATACTTATTTATTTGTACGCTACACATGGGACGTAAGAAAATGTCTGATTAACTTCATGATGTTTTAAATGTTAAGGTTGTGAACTATATTGAGACCAGTGCTTTAATGCACTTTGCTTTTAGGCTTTGTACTATGAATTAGGAGCCGATCATGAACAGCTATTAATGCACACTGAAATACATTGGTTTTCCCGTGGGAAGATGCTGCAGCATCTATTTGAGTTTTGAGAAGAGGTGCGTTCCTTCCTCACTGAAAAAAGCCCCCCCTTGTTGATTTTATTGACGATAATAATGTTCTTCTTTCGCTGGCATACCGTGCAGATTTATTCACTCACCTAAATCAATTGCATTTAGCAATGCAGGGAAAAGGCGGTAATATTTTTGAGCGGCACTGCAAAATTGAGGCATTCAAAGTAAAGCTGCAACTGTGGCAGAAACGAATGACAGAATGCTGTTATGAAATGTTCCCACTGTCTGAATTTATTGAAAAGAATGAGGAGTTTGATGTCTCCATTGCCAAACAGGCAACTGACCAGCATTTAAAAGCCGTTTAGGATAAGTTTCAGGACTACTTTCCTAGAAACCCACATCATGAGTATGGCTGGGTTGTGGATCCTTTTGCCGTGGATGTAGCAAATCTCTCTTAGCCGTACCAACTGGAGTCACAGCTAAAAGATACATTTAACAATTTGCTGAAGGCAAATACCCAGAACTCACTGGCAAGGCAATTTCAATTTTAATGCCATTCACCACCACCTATCTGTGTGAAGCAGCATTTTTCAGTTGTGACTCAAAATACAGAAACAGGCTGCATGAAGGTAACGTGTAGCATAGTAAGTGTCAGTAGTGACTGGCCTCATCTTTGACAGGTTGTCAGTATGTGCAATGCTTGATGTTGAATTGAACATGAAAACTGGTGTTTAGTATGTTGCAACACAATTTTAAATTGATATGTTAGTTTAATATCATTTTAAACTAATACTTAATTTGATTTTAAAAAAAAAAGCATTTTAGCACTGAATGCTTATATAGTGTAGTGTAGTTACAAATAAATGAAATCTCACTTTTTGATTGGTTAAGAAGTATTTAAGTTAAAATACCAAATAGTGAATCATTTTGGGTTGTGGGAACACATTATTCCTGTGTTCATTTGGGTTGCCAATCAAAAAGTTTGGGAAACACTGTTCTATATTATAAAGAAATCTACAGATTACTCATTTAATACAGGTACGTTTGAACATAGCTGGTTATGCAGTCAGTATTGGATGTCAGTTAAACCTGTTACTTCCATGACACATTAACTAGTCTCAAAAGACAAGGCTGAACACTAAATCAGTGCATGTCAAAAGTTGTCTGCCATGCTGAAAATGTTTTGACAGAACAGGCCAAGCCAAACCCTGGTTGACAAATGAAGACATGGGTGCAGATTAAGTTAAGGGATAACCGTTCATAGTCCAAATCTGGCAATAATCAGATAGCAGTGGTTACTTGTTGCCTGGACATACATATGGAAAGGGAATTAGTCAGAAGGATTATTGAGCAATGTATGAAATCTTGCTTTAAGGAGGGCAAAGGAGTCACAGACTGAAATTGGAATGGAAGTTTGGAGCTTGTACTTATATAAATTAATGCAAATTCACATTAATAATTACAACTCAACTGAGAAATGTATATCAATAGAACTTAAACCAATTACAGAAAACACATTAGCCACACTATTCAGAATCAATTTAACAAAATATATCTCTTTTTTCAAAAAGGACTGAAAAAATGCTTTCCCTGTTGGAAATTACAACAATGACCAGTACTGGCCTATCCTGGACGGAGATGTCAGTTTGGTGGTTGTCAGCTACTTGTCGTGCTGGTTAAAGAAAACATAGCTTATAATTTGTTTATTTCTACAGAGTCTAATTGCTGCAATTACAATTCTAGATGAATGTAAACTTTCCTCATCTATTTGGGTCATAACATTTGACGCTTAACCTTTGGTTTGAATGATATACTGACATATTTTTTCTCATCTCTGCAGCATATTAAACATGAAATGAAAATACAACAATCACGACAATAAACACATTTATGAACGATAATTAAAACAGTGAAATAACAAGACCAGCAAACATTTTCCCCAAAACAGTTCCCAATCCTAGTGTCCTTTGTTCCTCTTTTGCATGCCAGCCCCTTTCCCGCTACAATATTAAAGAACATGTAGATTGTCTAATCTGGTATATCTAAAAATATAAATTGTGTTTTTTTAAACTACAGCCTAAAAAAAAGGACATTCTTCGACTCGCCTATTGGTTAAACTCACTTAAGACCTTCAACTGAAATGGAGAATACCCTCAACTGTTTTTTTTTTTTCTAGCGTCTGGTCATTGTTTTAGACTTATGCGGGGGAAATGCAGATCTCTTATTGGCTGATCACATCCCTGTCAGGAAACCCCTAGACTCTTAAAAAACCTCTAGTAAACCCTGTAAGTCATCTTGGATAAAGGCATCAGACAAATGAACAAATAATAATTAGAGTAGTATGTTTCACAGTATAAGCAAGCACACTGTACGCAAGTGAGTGAGGCAACGTAATGTCATTTGACTGACGGTTTACTTGGCACTGTCTGGTCAGCAGAGAATACCTTGAAGGTCCTGACAGCACGCCACTGCTGGTACCCTAGTGGCGGCCACCAACCACTACAACTGCCTGTGTTTAATATAACCTGGATGCCTGAATGGCGTTTTCAATTACAAACCCTCTGTATCTCTTGCCTTTTTCTTTTTTTTTTTCTTTTTGTAATGATCAAAACTTAAACCTTTGCCCAAAGGTTAAGCTTATATCAAAAAGGTTACCTTGTAAGAAACTAACTTAGGGGTTGCTAAGGATTCCCCTTTGGTCATGCATCATGCAACCAAGTACAATGCTATAAACATTGATATCTGAGGAGCTAAAGTTACAACTCAAATTCTCAGTTGCATTCATTGATGTCACTTATTCCATACATTAAAATGTATGACTTGTCTGCTTGAAAGTTTGTTTTTTGTCTACTTACAGTATACTATTAAAAAAAAAAAAAGTATTTGCACTTAATAAAGACACTAAGATTAGCATCATGCATTCTCAAAAGCTTTATAAATTGCTAGTAGCACAGTTTATTTCTAAAACAATTAACAAACAAGATGGTAAATGTATATGTGGTAAGGTAAGTTTATATGCAGATAAGAGTTAGTTTGTTATTGCTACCTGATTTGTGTATACATACATACTGCAATTTTTATGCCTGTACAGCTTAGCAGAAATGGGAAGAGCACATTCAAAGACATGGATTACTGTATGCCTCCAAGCATGGCCTTGCTGTAAGACATTTGGGAATAATGTAAGATACTGCTGTCATGGGCAGACTCTCTATTTATTATGACAGTAACCAGTAGGGATACAAGGTAGTCTCGACTGACAATAACATGTTGAGTTCCCACATGACAATACAGCAGCGAGATGATCAGGGGAATAGCTGAGGCTCAGGGCCTCTTCACCCCCTATCCTTGGTTTGGGGGATTTAGAACTGCATATTTAACACAATTAACAAGTATTCACAAGGTGACAAGAGTGGCAGAATCGCAAAGTCTTTCATTCACCAGCTTTTTCTTTTGTAGTTTTAATTGTCTTTACCATATTTGTGCACTATATGTAGTATTCAATCAAAATATGGAGAAATACTGTTGAGCATTCTCTTGCGACAATTCTCAAAACTGTGAATACACACATATTCTTCATAAATTAATTATTGTATTTCAGCAATATGGTGTTTTATTAGGTTGCAACCAATTATTTAAAAAATGTATTTGAAGAACAATTTAATGTTGAATCTATGCATGTTTAATGCAAATATCTAAAGATTTTAAAAATATATATATATAGAGAGAGAGAGCGAGAGAGAGAGAGAGAAAGAGAATTCCATTTATTAAAATGTAAAGAAAAAAAACTCTGCTCACATTTACATTCTAGCAATGTAGCTACAAAAATGAGTAACATTTTGTACAGTATCTCATTTTAAAATCTGATTCAACCTGCCTTCAATGAGGTGTCAAATCAGACCTATGCATCTGAGGCTTATGTACTGTAGGTATTCGAGAATGTTTTTCAAATGTATTTTAGTTTAGTTTTTACTGATGCTATGTATTGAGTTTTGCCCAATTGTATTGAATCTTGCTAAGGACATTCTTTACCACAAGTTTTTGAGTGTATATGAAGGCAGTTTGTTCACATATATCTACATAATTGCTTGTGCAATTATTATGAAACTGACAAAAGGATTTTCGTTTTTATTAAGAATATCAGAATTTGGTGGCATATGGAAGCACCCTATTCATTTTTTTGCCTCTTGTGTTAAGTTTTTACATGTTTCAAGAGAAACGTTAAATCAATTAAGATGAATATCAGTGTGGACATTGAGTATCAGAATCTGGGAGTTATCTATCTGCCTGTAGGTTGGAGTTACATGTTTGCATTAATAGAGGTCAGGGATCAACGTTTCCATGTTACTGATTTGAATTTATAGCCATGGCAAGGGATCACTATTACTGACATGCTTGTATAAAATACAACAGCTCTTGAACACAAGAGCTCATTTTATACTTTCTGCATAGTGATTTAAACACTTCTGCCTTTTTATCACTCAATATCCACCTGCTTTTAACTGGACTTTCAATTTTGCCATTTTGCTTATGATTGCTTTCTGAATGGGCATTATTTTCTAAATCTGAAAACATATAAAATGCAATTTTGCCAGAATAACACAGAGGGATCAAATCGGCAGTTTGCATAATTTAGCTACTGACTTGAATATTCATCAGATGTCACATTTCATTAAGGAGTCTCTTTTGGAAAAACATTGTTATACTCAGGGGTGAAATCCTGTCACATATGAGTACCTGCACTTTTTTGTTGAGAATTTTACCCCTGGTTATAAAATACTAATTCCTCCTTAAGATTGAATTATTTTAACTGTCATTTTGATAACACTAAAATATGACTTATTTTTCTTAGCTGTTTAATATAACTTACAGTTCTTACATCATCAATGATTCGTTTTACATTTGTTCCAAACCTTTATTAACAAACTTACGGATCTGGTGGTGATATTGGTCTAAAAAATGTTGTTCCTTGAACCTGCGTTTGCATAACAGGGTTTCAGAGATGTTGGAACAATGAAGTACAGGAAATTTCAGGGAGTTGAAAAGAAGAAGAAAAAATGAACTGCCCCCACTCAAAATGTCAAGCCTTGTTAATTCACCTTGACTCAGCTGACACATTATTTAACTCAGCTCATCATGTATTAATGATATATTTTTAATGTGAAACCTGTCACATTATATCAGCTTCATTAGCTTCAGTAGGCTGTACTTTATACAAAGGCATTCTGGAAATTAACTAGATGAAAGCTGACCTCTTGACATTCTAGTTACTTAGCATCCATCCATTTGTTTGAAGACAATATTTGTAAGTGACTCTGCAGCTGATGCATAGTTATATATATGCTTCGGTTGTTCAGATGTTTGTGACGTACTCAATAAATAAAAAAAAAAAGAATTACATCTGACTGTTTCTCCTTTCGTTATTCTATTTACAGTGTTTTGAATACAGCCGTCAGAAAGACGGCTGCGGGGCTTCTAGGCATGAGTATATCATCGGTCCTACTAGTGGTAAAGAGTTCATAGAGGCACTATATGTTTCTGCTATATGAGTAGTTTAATCAAACCCGTATATGGATTTAGCTACTGCATTAGCCACTGCACGGCAGTCCCCTTATTGGAATGGAAAGGTATTTTGTTGTTTTATTTACTGTTACTTAAGTTCCCAAGAGACAGCATCTGTCAGCTTGCCAGTTATGCATACTTCACTAAACAAATAACAATTAAATACTGGTAATTGGCAAAAGAAACATAAAACACTAAAACAAATCAACCTTATTCTAAAAAAAATAATAATTAATTCACAGCAGGGTTCTTGTGCAACTCAGCCCATTACATACAATTTCATTTTTTTTTTTTTTTTCTTCACTTTCCTGCAAGTGTATGGTGTTCTTACTGTTAGATAAAGCAGCAGAAACAGGAACACATGTAAACTACTAATTTAAGACCTGATGATTATAGGCTCAATTCCCAAAATATTGCTTCACAGATTGTTAGAATATAATTCTCAAACACCTGTTTTATGTTATGAAGTTAAAACCAAAATGTACCTATTTTTATACTATGTGTTACCATGGATAACCATTATACAAGAGAGATAGGCCCAGCTGCACAAGTGCTTACTGTACAGTCCTGATGTATTGCAATCACTGCATTTCCTCATTTACACTAATGTTCAGTCTTGAACCAACATTTTTTTTTTATCTGCATCTCTTACCCTTCACTGAATACCTACACTTTGCCATATTTTCTAGTTACTAAAACCTTTGTATAAATGTATTACTACGTTTATTTTAGTACAATCAATACCAAATATGATTGGAAGTTATTGATTCTTTTGCTATTGTATACCACAGTAAACACAAGGGACTAGACAAACGACTATGTTTAAAATTAGGTTAAAAAATACTTGTTTCTCTGTTCTTGCTGTGTTGTTCTTTTGCTCTCATCAGAAACTTGACACATTGTATTCAGAATCAGTGGAGGAGGCTTTTTAAGTTTCCACTCTTGTTTTCAATGTCAGTTGGGAGTACAGTCTATAGCTAGAGTTCAGGAGCCTCCAATTAACAGGAAGGGAGACCAGCTCATATTGAGTCACCTGTGGTCCCAGGATAAAATGAAATGGCAAACCTTAGGAAAGGGAAGTTGAACACCCTCTCACCCCCAGCTGATCTTTGAAGTGGTAGGAGGCTTATACGAGAATAACTGACACAAAATCTCATTTCAGATTAAATTTAGTTCCCACCACAGCACATTTGTTTTTGACACACATGTAGCTTTAATGAAATTATACTCTATGCCCATTTTAATCTCAATTAGTCAAGCTTTTCAAAACTGTGTGTCTTCATTATTTTACTATGTTTGACTGGCACACATGGGCGTAAAGGGTGAATGGAAATGTTTTTATATACTGTATATATATATATATATATATATATATATATATATATATATATATATATATATATATATATATATATATATATATATAAATATATCATTGATTTATGTTCTTTTATGTTATTTTCTATCTAAAATTATTTCAAAATCTGGTACCTGTCGTGCACATTCATTTTTACATCTGGAGTTGAAGGGGTTAAATATAAATGTTGACCTCACTCATTTTTTCACTGAAAACAATTAATATAGCATGCCTCAAACTGAGCATCATTCACAGAAAATGTGTGATTATTTCAACTTTGCTGACTTTATGTATTGTATGCATTTTACATTTAGAGTCTGAACCTTAAGTCTTGCTAGTAAAAATCAGCTGGTGTCAAGCCCAGAATCTGATTTTTACAATGTCTTTGCTACGACTATGTTGAGATCCATTGCTTATAATTGGCCATTTTAGCCTATGAGGAGAGCCACTATTTTCACATCATACAGCTGTAGGGGTTTAACCCCCATTGTCAATATTGGAACTGCCTCAAACATATAAGCTGAGTCGTACTGTACTGCAGCGTCAGAAAAGAGGATCTCAGTGATGGCCCTGCTCTGGAGCCAAAAATAACTGATTAACACATATGAAATAGGACACTGTGTCCCCTGTTTGCCTTCCATAAGGCAAAAGCTTAATTTTCTATACTGAATTAAGCAAAATCAAAGAGAACTTGACCTTAGTGGGTTTTTTTGTGTTTTTGTGAAACCCCCAAAAATAAATGTTTCTGTATAAAGGTGCTGAACTACTACTGACTAACTTGTGCCTCTTATCACAATAATATACAACAAATCAAAAAGTCCTGCTGTCTATTCGGCAATATCCCTCTGCTGTCCATAGCACCAGAAATACAGTGGTCATTTTACATTATCGATTCATTGCCTTGTATTGTGTTACCTAAAGGTTTGATTCTTTGATTCTTATTTTTATGTAAATGTTAATGACATAGATGTTATACTGTTACCATGCTTCGCTAGTTATATTTATTGTGTTACCAATACGGTCTGTCAAAGACATATAGTACTGTATATTCCAATTAATAAAGCTTTAAAGCAAATATGGAAAGCTGACAATTGACAGCTGATCGCTTGACCATCATAAAAGTGAACTGAGTGATCTGAAAGGTGCATTCAGTAATTTACTATTTTTTTAAAGAATAATTTATTTTAGAATAATGTATGCATGTTATATACTGGTTACTTATTTAGCTCCAGGATTTAAAATAATATCATTTTAATTTCATGGTCCAATAAGCACCTTGGCATGCTGAAGTTCCCTGTCCCTCCCTGCATACAGCTTTTGTTTGAAATGGTTAATCTGCTGTTTATATCCACTGATGCTGTCACTGTATCTATTGCTTAATGTCTGTTTTAAGTCAAAACCATTATGTTTTTTTATATATATGATGTTCTAGGGTTGTAAAACTGTAGGTATAATTGTGTTAATTTATTTTGTAGTTTCTTATGTGCAGCATTAATGGCATACCATCATTTTGAAGTCTTAATGTGCATTTTAACCACCAGATGACGACAATGATAAGCAATAAGCTTTGTACACATATCGTTCTGAATAAAAAATAGAATAAAAATCACCATACTCATTCTGGATACCTTTTTATACCTGGTTCTCGGCACACACCTAACGATGTGACTATTGTTGCAACTGTCAAAATGATGGAATTCGGGCTCTTAACAGATAAAAAAAAAAAAAAATTCTTAACATACCAAAAACAAACATGTGTGGGACTTACTCTAGAAATGCTGCTTTAGAATATTGATTGGATGCTAATCTGTTTTAATAGAAATGGCCCCTTCCAGCGAGTTCAGGACTGTTTTACTGTAAGTTAATATTCATTTAAAAAATGTGGGATTTTATAAATGATCTCCCAACACCTCCTTTGTTCTGTAATTAAACTGCTGCAAATCCTTGACTGTCTGGATTAATCATTTGTATTATTCATGGATTAGCACCTCAGACTAAACTGTCCTGAATCAACCTGTCGAGACAGGTTGAAATTACTCCTTAGCTCCATATGGGGCTATTCAATAAAATTACACTGATACCAGTGTTTGAGATTTAACATTACAGCATGCACATTCTTTAAGCATAACAGCAAAACTGCCACAAGGCAAAGAAAAGAAAAGTCATAAGAAAAATATGAAATGACAATTGAATAATGATTTACACTTGTATTGCATCTGGCTTTATTATAATTGCGCCATATACACTCGCAGGGAAAACACTGTGCCAAGACAAAGCAGTACTGTCTGTACAGACATTAGTCACTGCTGCATCTGCCCTGCTCCGCCTGAGTAAACCAGCTTCTGTTGTGCATCTCACCACACTGTCATGCCCATAACATTTACAGAAAGCTATTATTATTATTATTATTATTATTATTATTATTATTATTATTATCAATAACAGCTAAATTGCAGTTGGTTGAATGTACAATATGTTTTTCTTTTTCATAATCATAATTGTGTCTGTCATTTTCTCTAAAAGAACAGCAATGGTTTGATGTTGTAAGCACCAAAGAAACCCAAAGAACATGGACAACAGCACTGCCACATCACGTAAAGTATTCTCCATGCTGGATATGATGGAAAAAGTTTTTCCAGAGAGAAGTTCCACACTAGCAATCAGCAAGAAAGCCAAGTGTGTTTGGAAAAGGGAAATGTAAAAGCAATAGAACTCTAGTCTGGATGAAGCTGCAAGTGAACCAAACAAGCACATTTTAATGCACTTTAAAAGAAACTCAAGTTTACTTGAATTTTTCTGGTGTGAAACGAACCGAAGCATACATAAAAGTAAACCACGATTTGAATCACTTGCAAGTGAAGTAGGTGTGAAAGTGCCTAAAATACTCTCTTGCATTGTGTGTGGTCTCCTGTTCCCACCTAGCTTCTGATCTACAATACATACTTTAGTATCAAAAACTGTATGCAGGAAGGTACTTATAAAAAAAAAAGAAAATAAATAAATAAACGCATACATTTAAGATCAATATTGAAGTATTTCCAATATGTAACAAAAAATTATTATTCCCATTTAGCATCTCAAAAAGCAGAGCAATTATTTTCACCTTTTTGCCTACTTTGGGCAAAACCAGATGTACACTGCAAGGTAACAGAACTGTAGGTCAATACTGCTGGTAGGTATCGACGCAATTTAACTTAAAAAGGGAAAAATATGACTGAAGAACTATAAACTTTTTTTGGCATTATATTGCAGAGATTTTTTATATATATGTTAGCCTTAGGGCAAAATTCAGGGGATGGTAGCTGGGAAGATTAATTAATTAATTTATGTCTATCATCATTAACCTCCTATTTAAACCCCAATCTCACACTCCTCTGTCTAGCGTTTCGCTTTCTAGCCAAAGTTTAGACTCCCAAACAGATTCTTAATTCAAATAATTAATAATTTCAGTCATTATGCCTAACTGACGCTGATTTATTCTTTCATCTAATTCGGATGACTCCAACCAGGATTCAGAGTTTCCTACCTGCTCTTGTGAAATGTTTCATCCCGCTGCAACTTCATCGAAGACTCCGGTGGCTCCTTTACCAGCAGTTTCCCCAATTATCCAGTCTCCAGCCCAGCAATCATGCCGTTCAAAACGCAGTGTTCTTTGCAGCTTCACTACAAAGATTGGCCCATACTCTTAAAAGCTCTTTTTGGATTAATATTCCAGTGCATATCAACATGACACTCAGCACTGCATCTCCATCAAACTCCTCAATAATGCTATCCAAGTCATTATTTTGTTACTATAACATCTCAAAAAGCTTGGCAAATGTCTGCAATTTTCTTTGAGCACTGGATGCGGAAGCAGCTATCTTGTTTGTTTATGTCCGTGTTATGTCTGTGGTGAGGGACTATGCGTATTGCTCAGTTCTGCCTTCACTTTTTTCTGGCTTCTCTCTGCCTCTCTTGGCCATTGAAAGCTTTTCTCAGCTTTTCCAGAGAAAAAATGATTAGGGACCTGTGATTGACACCTTTTTGATGATGTCGGACAGGGTCCGACATCGGACTGGAAAGGAACATTTTTAATGTCGAACCTGGTCCGACATAGAACCGCAAAGGGTTAAATTCAGTCCCCTCCCCAACTCTCCTTTTAATACCCTCAGTCCGCCTAATACTTCGAGGAATCCTCAAAACCTCCCCTCCCGTCATCTCCCCTCGACTACCTAGCTCAACAGACATACTGCTCTCATTAATTGCGACCCTTTGGAAAGGCTGTTTTTCCCCCTTCGAGGACCCCGTTGTGGAAGTGCTGTGCCTATCTGCTTTCTTCAGCTTCCTAAGATGCGCAGAATTTACAGTTCCATTAATTTTCAGCTTTCCCACATCTGGCATTTGTTCTCATGACCTTCTTCAGTTTCCTGACTTACACTTCCTCACTTGGCTCTGGACCTCCAAAACTGATCACCTCCATCAAGACCATTCCATCCAGCTATCTAAAATTGACTCTCCAATATGCCCCTACTCCTCCATGGGAAGGTTACCGCTCCAGCTCATCCAGAACTCTGCTGCCCGCCTGGTGTTCTCTCTGCCTCGCTTCTCCCACGCTACTCCACTACTCCGCTCGCTCCACTGGCTCCCGATCACCGCTCCCATCCAGTTCAAGTCTCTTGTACTAGCCTACAGATGCCTTGACCAGACTGCACCCAGCTACCTCCAGACCCTCATCTCTCCCTACACCCCCACTCAACCTCTCCGCTCCGCCTGCACTAGAAGACTGGCTCTACCTCCGCTACGCTCCCCTGCCTCCCGAGCCCGCTCCTTCTCCACCCTTGCTCCGCAGTGGAGGAACGACCTTCCTACAGATGTCAGGACTGCCCAGTCCCTGACCACATTCCGGCGCCTCCTTAAGACTCACCTCTTCAAACAGCACCTGTAGAACTCCTCTGTTGTATCCTGGGACACTATCACCCTTCATTTAAATATGCTTTATTTTGCTCTTATCTGCCCCCTATTTTACTGCATTTAATCCTGTACTTCAGAATATTGTAATCTGCCAAGTGTTTAACCTGTAGTATTATGTACTTAATCATATCCTGATGTAACTATCACTATTTAATCATATCCTGATGTAACTTTCACTATTATCTGCTGTATTATTGAATTGTGGTTTGTCACACTTGAAAAAGGGTCACCAGCGGTTTTCCCCTTCTAGGAAGGGTTTTTTTCCTCTCCACTGAGCAGTAGGTAATCACGTAACCATACCACACTAACACTATTTTAACCTCTCCAGTTTGTCTCATATGTCCCTTCCTTTCCCATCTTTTCCAACTGTTACTTTTATGTTATGTACTGGCATGACTATTGTTTGTCTCATGGTGAGGGTCTCTGTGAGGAGCCGGGGGTCCATCCTTTGGGGGGGTAAGTGCGGATTCACTCCCTCGACCTCAGGTCGCTACCATATCTTGACCTCGCTCTTGAGGGGTTCTCACCGAGTGAGCCAGAGGGGACCCCCTGCCACACTATTCTTACGCAACTAATGCGCTTTTCTACGTCACCACGTGAGGCGCTGTTCTTTCTTCGCTAGGGACATGGCCCGCTTTACGCTCTCAGTGCCCAGTCCCAGACTAACCCATCTTTCTGTTGCAGATTCCTTGCGGGAGCTTTTTCCCGGCCTTGGAGGACCGAGCCTCACCTCATGCAAGGGCAGCACCAGACCAGTCAAGGAATCCTTTACTATTCTCCTTTCAGCCCTATGATCGGGCTATTCCTTTCGCCCTGAGAGCAGAGCAACTTTTGTATGTTTTCAGATCCTCAGGAACGCTACCTTCGACCAAGCTCAATCCTTGGCAAAAGGAGAGCTCATCGGTCAGGATCTCTTTCTATCCTAATTTAAGCGGGGCCCTATCTGGCCCATCTAAGCCGAATTACGGGATTGAGCCTCTATCCTTGGCCGAGCATCACTCGCTCGGCCCATCTTACTAACAGCTCATTTCTGCTTCCTCTGCTTTATCAGAGCCCAGCGGACACCCTGTGAAATGTGAGTCATTGAAGATTTCATTACAGCGGTCTGAAAGCTTATTCTCATATTTGATTAGCTTTAGACTATACACTTACTCTGTCTGCAGTAGAAAAATCATTAAAATGTCTAAGTGTTGTGAGTCTGTGCTGCTTGCTTACTGTATAACACTCCTGGAGAACCTGCTGGTATATAAGCTTCCTCCATAGGGGTGTAATAAGGTGCACAGTTGGCAATAAAACCAGTTATCCTCTGAAATGTCTACACATTTTATATTAGATTGTTCTTGATTAAATTAGAGAGGTAAGCTTTAGATGAAAGAAAGTAGAACACCAATTGAACTGTATTTGTGATTTAAACCTATCAGCAGGACTCAAGACACTTCTGTCATTCAATTTTACAGTCAGTATTTAGGTTTAAATTAAGTGCCACCTTTAACTTCTTATAGAATGTTAGGAGTTTCTCAAGGGGTATGCATAATGCAGCCAATCACGATTGAATTTACAGCAAAACATCTGTCTGAATGCTCCAAGACCAACGTGCCTATTTCACTAACTTACTCTAGATGTGTGACCTATTTTGTGTGGCCAGGGTTGAAATTCTCAACAAAAAAGTGCAGGTGGCGTAGACCTGTGGTTTATTTATTTTTTCCTACACATAAAAATCTAAAACAAATGTTTGAGTGCAAATTAATAAATACTTCTAAAATGTATAGAGATCGGTACACAATATTTTAAAAAAAATAAATAAATAAATAAGCCTTAAAAAATAACTAAATTATAAATTATAACCGAGTCACCATAAACAAAGAAGCTGAAAATACTGAAAGTGTTGTACCCTCTGCATGTATCACTGCCATGCACTGCATAGCACTTAAGTTAAACTTTAAATGATAAGCATTAAGAAATATTACACTGTGCAGTAACTGCTGTTGAGAGGGTGTTTTGTTTCAAGATATCTTATAGGTGTGATGTTATAAAAATATATACATATATATATATATATATATATATATATATATATAACAACAAAAACAACAACTCTGCTAAGAACAAATTATACAAAATGGTCCAAGTTAAACAATACACAATAGGGGCTGAAATTCCCCTCTACTTTTTTATGTAACAGGCACTACTCTTGACTTGGTCATTTTAATTTCTGTAGTATTCTCTAAAATCCTCCCCATACTATCCAGACCCTGGGTACTCACCTACAACAGGACCTGGCCATGCTACAATAGTAGCCTTGGATTAGAACATATATCACGGTTATTTTTACTTATCCTACAATAATATATTCTGTGTAATTCACTGTTGTGTTTCTGTGTAGATTAATTACCATGAACTATTCCAGAAAAAAAAAAGTTTATCAAAAGGCTTCTCAAAGCTGAACAAGAGGAAATGTGATGGAATAATATTAGTGTTATACATACTGTACACCTTCTTAAATTGATTTTTCATCATGGTGTTATTATCTTCCTCCACACACTCTCTGGCAATCAGCTTTGAGAAGTCTTTTCAGAAGATTTTTTTTAACAGATTTGCTAGTCAACACGGCAAATACTCAAATAATGTATAAAACTGAAAGTTCTAGTTTCCATAATGCTATTTTCCACCAGTGGTTCTCAAACAACATTTTTTATGTACTGGTGGCCACACTGCTAATTCATATATGAAAAATAAAGAAAACATAGACATATGCACTTCTATTTTTATTAATCAATTATTTGTACAATAAAACCAAAGCATTGCTGGTTTGAAAATACAGCAGCCCCTCTCAGCTCTACTGGATCTGAATTCCCAGACCCTTCTAATAATTTGGAGAATGTAAATAGGGGTTCTGCTAGATTTTCTTTTTCATTAGTATTGTTCTGATAACAGGTTAAACATCATAGGTTAATCAACATATACATTAATATCAATTAATACAATACCTAAGCTAATTGTATATTACTAATATACTGAAGTTAAATAAATGCAAAAACTACTTTCACTTCCCTGTTCCAATCATGTGCTGCACAATTCAAGGATAAATCTAATAAAAGTATAACGTTTTACAATGCTGTAATATCATAAAATGATATGTAAAAATGTAATATTCCAGAATAATAGTGGTGAAGGCCTTACTTTGCCTCTCACAGTTAAGGTAAAGTTATGTGTATTTAGGCACAAAAAGTAGACATCATGTTTTTTAGTTTATTTTTAAATCCCTGTCATTGCAGTTTCTTTCCACAAAGTAATGGCATTACTGAGCTTATGCCTTTTTTTTTGCTGCACACACAGATGAAAACTGTTATATTTAACTAAACTCAACTTAAATAAATGTGGAAAAGGGGGCGTTGTACAAAGAAAAAAAAAATCACTGTTTTGTTTTTTGTTTATTACTCTCCTCATAATAGAAATAGGATCACAAAATGTTGATCACTATACATAACATTTACCTTGCAAGATTGTGACTCACTTGCCAAATCTGAAGCAGCACTTTGTTGATCCTGTGTTTATGTATCTGTGGCAATGCGCCCCGCCCCTGTGTGCATTTGTGTGTTTTGTGTTGTATGTTGCGTGTGTTAATGTTGGTGTATAGATTGGTACACAGGATATAAACGGGTCTGTGTTTCACGTGTATTTAAAAAGTGTAGAATTCTGTGCAACCCCGTGCTCACATATTACATTTAACCAGCACGTGAAGTGATTTGTGCTCTCCTCGTGCCTAAATACAAATCTACACTTTTTAAATACACGTGAAACACAGACCGTTTATATCCTGTGTACCAATCTATACACCAACATTAACACACGCAACATACAACACAAAACACACAAATGCACACAGGGGCGGGGCGCATTGCCACAGTATCCCACGCATCACTTGCCATTTTAAAAACTGGCGCGCAGGTTTTGGCAAGGTGGTAAATCGGTGCAAGGCAAAACACATTGCGAGATGTATTTCTAATATCTATCAACTTTTTATGGAGGTGACACATAAGTGTTATTTTGCCTTCGAATTCATGTGCAGCAATGTTCGTTCATATAAAGAAAATATTGCTCCATACCGCTGTTTTGACGTCACTTCTCTCATTGACCAACCAAGTACTGAAATCAAAATGATTTGAGATGCATGTCACAATGAAACAACCCGATTGGTTTAATAATGAGTTTAGTTGTTGTAACAAGACTGCTTTCCAGTGGAACGCTAGTGGATGTAATGCATGCACGTTGAATGAAAATCAGATAAAATATGTCCCGGTACCTGGTACTAGCATCAAAATAAGTCCCGGTACTGGAATCATTTCACCCCTGTTTGTGACTGTAACAGGGCGAGGTGCCCTGTACATTGATTTGTTTATTTTATTTTAGAACGGGGTCGCCCTCCGCCCCTGTGTTATTTTGTAATTTGTGTTTTATTATTTATTATTGTAGTTATATGACAGCGATGTGCCACTGGTTTTGTTATTGTTTATTTGTATATTTAAAATGTGTGACGGCGAAGTGCCATATGTTTTGTTTATTTAAAACGTGTTCTGGCAGAGGTGAGAGTGGGTGCTCGTCCTCTGCCAGGAATAAATTAAAAACCTTGTGCAGAAGGTGGCCATCTCCCAAATTAATTAAGTGATTCATTTGTTGCTAATCAGGAGATGGTCACCGGCATAAAAGCCTGCAGCTCGCTGCACTCGTGGTGGGAGTATTAGGAGTGAGAGCGGAGAGAGCTTAAAAATTAAATTCAGGAACAGTGACAGCACTTGCCCAGCCTGACCTGTGTTGTTTTGATGTATTTTTGTGTTTGAGATTTGTTTTGTTTAACCTTTTTATTTCGCTCTGTGAGCAAGTCTTTTTGTTAAAACCTTTTATTTATTTTTTGTATTATTTAAATAAAACGGCGCCGCCGCGTCTTTTTGTTTGGAAACTGCAGTACTTGGTATCAGTATTTTTCCCTTCCTGCATCCGACCTGACGTCACCGCCCAGCCACCCTGTCACAAATTCTCCTAGCAACCCCATGCACAATGAATCTGCTTTTAGTATGTGGCTGACACCACCTACAAATTTTAAGAACACAAGAAGTAAGCAGCACAAAAACTGTTATCAGCAAATAAGAATATCAATCATCAATTGAAAAGTATTACAAACAGCCCCCGTCTCGTCCCGTCTCGTCCGTCTGTCCGTCCACTTGGAGGTTCCATTTAAAAAATGAGAATCTGTTCCCTATTGATCTGAGATTTGGTTGGTTGGTGCTGGTTGTGAAATCCTGAAGGTTGCCTTCTTTCTAAATAACAAGATTAGTTTCCTCAGCACATGAAAGGTTAAGGAGTAACTTGCTGTTGATACTGATACCAGTTTGACAGTTAAGCGTAACATTGAGCAAGCATCAAGAGAGGATATAGCTTTGACAAATGTGTACTGACATTTAAAACCATTCCCTCTAGTCCTTGGTGTAACTGGGTGACAAGATGCTGAGATACCTTACAGTGTAGGACAGAAGGAATTCATATTTCCCCAGATAAGATGCTTCAATAGTTTGAACAACATGTTTATCATATTTCCTGTGCAATGCAATCGTAGATTTCTGGTTTCCTATGTCTCAAAAACCAGAAGGCGGAATATATTCAAAACAGTACTTTTTCAGCAAGGTTAATGTTGGTTTTTGAGATTCCTATCGGTGTATCACAAAAAGACTGGGCTGCAATGGAAGTTGAAGGTTTCTTTCTATTGACATAAATGCTGAAACACATTAGAACAGTGTGTTTGTTCTCTTTGGTTACAGGTGAGTTTAACTCAATACTAAATTTTGTAGGAAAAAGTTGGCACGCAGTGTTTGAAGTATACTGGAGTTCAGTATTAGAAGTGGAATGTATTTCAGTGATTAGCTGCTGTCTGTAGAGGCATCCATGCAAAGATGACCAACCAGCATAGTTCAATGTAATTGTTACACAGCTCCAAACCCCAGGCCTAAGCCCATAGTATGTGAGTGTCCTCGTAATTCCAGATGTAATTAATAACATCACTTCCGTACACAGTTGGCAGTTATTGCTTCATTGCCATCACAGCTTTATTATAGTTACCCTATATGAGAACTCCCTTTGATTAGATTTATCATAGAACATATTTTTGTGTATTTAAAGGTATCTTAAGTAAAATAATTTGAATTAATAGGTCTCATTTTATAAAGTTATGGCTTTCTGGGATTCAAATTAATGGCGCATCAAAGCGTTTGACTAAGTTATTTATTTTGGTAGGTGGAGGGCAGATGCATAGGATGAAAAAATAACATACAGGTAGTGGACAAAAACATGGAAACACCTGGGTAAATGAGGGACACCAAGTATATTGAAAGCAAGGGCTTCCACACAGGTGTGGCTCATGCATTAATTAAGCAAATAACATCCCAGCATGCTTAGGGTCATGTATAAAAAATGCTGGACAGGCCTAGTTGCCTATAATTATGGCTAGCATGGCTGCAAGTGGAGACCTCAGTGACTTTGAAAGAGGGGTGATTGTTGGGGCGTGTTTGGCAGGAGCTTCAGTGACCAAGACAGCTCAACTTGCTGATGTTTCACGAGCAACGGTGTCTAAGGCGATGTCAGCATGGAACTCCGAGGCAAAGACATCATCAGCAAAGGGCAACAGTGGGCGGAAGTGTATACTCCAGGATCGTGATATCCGTGCATTAATTCGAAGTACAAGGCAAAACAGGTGATCAACTGCAGATCAATTGACTGCAAATTTCAACCTGGGGCGCGAGCAGCCAGTATCATCAAAAACGGTCCGCGGAGAACTCCACAGAGCGGGATACCATAGTTGCCCAACACCCTATTAAGTGACTTTACATTGGTGTTTCCATTTTTTGTCCACTACCTGTAGTTTCATGTTTCACATTATTTCACCCCTTCGGACTTAATTTTTTTTCTTCACTAACCTAAGCAATAATTGTACGTGATTTTGCACATTAGTGATGTTTTGCATTTTTCACTTGCAAAAAAAAAAAAATCACTTGTAATACTCTTCATAAAATTGAAGATGCCGTCATGGTTTAGAGCATGCTAGAGCGCTCTCAATTATATGACAATTATACATATTGTCTGCAAAAAAATATTTCTATTGTTATTGTTATTGAGATAATTAGGCCATCCAAGCACAGCATACTTGCATGATGTTGAAGTGACAGTTGCTTGATGATTTATGGAGTACTGTGTATACACCTGAGCCAGGGTTATCTTTTTTCCCTTAACTAAAGGCATCCAAAAAAACACAGGAAACACACTTATAAACATTTACAGTTAAGAAAACGAAGAACAAAGATAAAGCAATATATGGGGCTTTCTGTTACTAAGTTTTTAAAACTTTCAAATCTGATTGAATTGAATGCATAAAGAAGAAGCCTAATTTCTTTATGTGCAGTTTGTGTATAAGGATTTGGCATTGTATTATGGTTCAGTCTCTATCTAATGTTTCTTTGAGTGTCATAGGTTATTTTTGTAACTGCCCTTAACACCTTGTGAAATTGGAATTAGTAGCTGATATTTTGTCAGAGCCAGAGCACATAAAATCCCTTGCAGATGGGATTACAGGCTCTAAATTACTCCCCACTATTTGACAGTTTGAGGTTATGGCCAGTCAACAAATGTATTATCAGTGGTTTGAGTTGAAAGCAAATCCATCATTTTAAGTTCTACATGATTCCATGGTTTTGTCAACCTGCAAAACAAAACTGCTCTTTTGTGTCTGTATGCCTCTAATACAATTCTGTGACCTGCAAGGGTCATTTTTGGAATAAGTTAATCTGTTATGTTGAGGTGTCACTACAGGGGCAGCTGCAATTGGTAGCCAATCAATACATTTATTTTCCACTGACTACCTAGCACAAAATCAAATCTGTGATATCACAGGGTTTCCTGGTGTCCTTGAAGTTACACACCCTCATGCACACAAACACATACACATGGCAATCAAAACCTCTTCATATAAACAGTTTTTCTCTCCATAGCGCTTTACTGATTCAAAACTGACCGATAGAAAGTATGTCGGAAAACAATATTTAATACCAGCTCTCCCAGCTATTCATTTTTCATATAAGTTGGTTGTCTCTTTTTGAAAAACACCACGTGACGTGGGAGCGAATGACTGGCAAGTATTTAAATTATTATTGATTCTTCAGAAACTGGTTCTTAATTATAATTAAGGTCATTGCCTACCCACTTGGATTATTATACATTTACTGACAATGAGATTCTGGTTTAAAAATGTGCTTGATAGCTTGATAGACAGCTTTGAGCAAAATTATCTGCCATAGCCTTTGGCAGGGCTCTACATTTAGATTTTTTATTACTGGCCCTTTGGGCCACTGAGGTAGTGTTTTTACTGGCCAGGATACAATTTTAACTGGCCCAATAATAAGTACAAAACTGTATCACCCTGCTTAGCAAGGTAATAGCAGAGTAATGTATTAGGTTGTGTGTTAGCGCCATTCAAAAATAAAATAAACAATCTCATGGATTAAAAAAAAGTGCATACCAGAGGCCAGATGGGGCGCTGTTCAAAGTAAAGTATAGAGTTAAGAGTCACTGAACTGATGAGTGATGTAGCCATATAGTTTTAATTCCAAAACCTGGATGGGAGCTTCCGAAAGGTAAATACAATTTCAAAGCTTGATGCTTACCTAATGCCCATAGCGGATTGTGTAAAGGTTGTGTACAAACGCTGTATATCTTTGGACCGCAAAAGACATTGTATGTTATTTTTTATAAAAGCAATATAAAACAGGGTTCCAAGGGAGCTAGGGTTTAATTTGCTGTCTTAAATGGCTAGAATCTTATTTTGACTTCCTTCTTATCTTTATTTAAATGAATAATAATATGCCAACGGCGTTTAAAGAATAAAACCTCTGGACATGTTTTGCGTCATGCACGCATAACAAGGGAGCCCAGAGCCAGCTAGGAGGTTTGTTATAGGGTTGGGCTGGAGAGCACATGCTCAATCAAGCTCGGCACTTCAACTAGCCAAGTTTATGTTAGAAATCCAGATAATATATTTTTTGCATTATTTCCATTAAATTTAGAATTAAGAAGCACTGTTAATTTTGTCTACAGTTATTGAAGAACAAATACAAAAAGCCATCTCTCTCTCTGCAGTTTCAACATTTTGAATCAAAGGTTTGGCAACTTATAAAGGGAGTTAGGTGAGGACAAGTGAGACACAAGTGTTTATGTCCTGGTGCTGATGGAAAATGTTTGCTTTTGCTTCATCCCAATACCTGTCATACAACAGATACAAGTGAAAATCAAGCTGCAAAGCAAGTGATGAAGAAAAGAAATTAACCAAAACTCCAAAAACAGAATCTCTGCTTTCATGCCAACTGTGACTCTTTGTTTTTTGAACTTCAAACAGTAACAAGACAGCAAAGAGAGGCAGACCCTTGAAAGTGTCTTTAAACCCAATACAGAGCTCATGTGCAATATATGCATTTTTTGTGCAGCTATGTGTTTGTAGGTATGGGGACAGGAGTTAGTGTGAAAATATAGCGCCAGCTCTTGCTGTAACTAAGTAATTGGGAGCTTCACCTATATAATTATACTGTAGGCTATTTCTTTCGTGCTTCTTTGACATTGTGTAACATATACTATACATACAAAGTGTATTATTTTTACTAGGATCACCTTGTGATCTCTATGAGGCACAGTGTAGAGGTCCTTGTGAAAACATCAGCCTACATTTTCCCCTATGGTTAAATCACAGGCAAATGTCCTCCTCCACAGTAAATGTAGGCTACTACTACGTTAGAAAATCAAGCCCAATAAAGCGTTATGTAAGCAATTTCCTCTGTCAAAGATACTGTACTGTATTTTAATGAAATTATTTAATAACAGTCATTTAAACCTTTTTTGCTGAAACACATCAATGTTGCTTTGCCGTGCTGGTTGCATAGAGCTGTACAAGCCAACATCAGCAACAGTTTGATTTTTTATTTATTTTTGTTAAAATCAGTATTTAATCGTATAATGAAGGCCATATAGTGAGGATGTAAATAGTATATCTACACTCGGCTGACGGTTTGGACCTGAGACTGTTGATGCACTCGGTGCTGTAAGTTACAAGCAAGCACCATATATTTATAATAAAATTACCGGTACATTTTAATAATCACATTAAAGAAATGAAAAAAAGTGATGTTAACATGCTACGTTTATACACACCACAGAAAGCGTTTTCTTTTTTTTTAATCTGCGTCAGTGATAATTACTATTGTATTCGATTTTTTTTTCCTGGGTTGGGAAATAACGTTAACGATTTAATAAAGGTAACAACAAGATAACAAAATGTGAATCTTGGTGAGCAGAGTACAGTAGCATGTAAGGACGTTGTCAGAGGTGTTACATGGGGCAATCCTCATGGGATTTGGTCGCAAGCAATATAGTTGCTACTTAGTAAATTTCCTAGACAGTTGCTGCTAGAGCTGCTGACCCGCTTTTGAGATCAATTATCATTAATAATAAAAAATAATCGCAGAATTATTTTCATTATCCCGTGATACTAGTAAAATTCCAGACTTTTTCAAGACTTTCATAACTGAGACATGGTTTTTCAAGCATTTTCATGCCCTGGAAATCAGTTTGGCATTTTTCCATACTTTTTCCAGACTTCCAGACTAGCGTACGAACCCTGATATTGATAAGAACCAATCAGCGAGTTCTTCCGAGACGCCTCATAAGTCTGCCCCCCTGCCTGAACTGCAGAGTGGCGAGGCAGAGCCGGTCTCCTGCAGCAGCTCATCAGACTGAAAGTGACCTCGCAGGGTGGCGTTGAATCTTCTCCACTACATTGCCCCCTCTTTAGTTTCTTTTGCACAGTCACGATAGCGGAGGGGCAGACGGTGCTGGTGCCTATGCCAGCAGCTTGAGGTTCCGGGTGTTGGCAAAGTCTGTTGGACTCAGGCCAAGGATGGGATCGCTGACCATAGTTCCGGGAAGATGTTGATTCCGACGGAGGCCTGTCCAGCATTTTTATACATGACCTTAAGCATGCTGGGATGTTATTTGCTTAATTAATGCATGAGCCACACCTGTGTGGAAGGCCTTGCTTTCAATATACTTGGTGTCCCTCATTTACCCAGGTGTTTCCATTTTTTTGTCCACTACCTGTATGTTCCTCTTTCTGAACAGATCCATGTAGTAGCAACCACAGAAACAACAGTATCAACTAAAATGTTGTCTACCCTCAAGTACCAAGGGCCCTCTCCCAAGAGTCCCAATTTGATTGACTCGAAGGCCACAAGTGTTGATACATGGTGTTCAATGAAAAGGCCAGCATGTATTGATCTAATGTCCTTTCAGGCACTTATGTTGTGTAATTCATAAGCTGTGTGGCATGCATATAGACACTTTGCATTTCCTGTCGAGAATACCAATATCATTCTATTAAGAGGCTGTGTTTTAAGAGAGTTGGATAAAGTTTCAGAGACATCAAAATGATTTTTTTAAACTTATATATATATATATATATATATATATATATATATATATATATATATATATATATATTTGTTTTCTTCAAACCAAATCAAACCTTCTTTGAGGATAGAACACAAAGGACACCCATGCATCTGATTTCAAACACACAAGACAGCCAATGTAACATGGCACTGATCTAAACAAAGCCTGCCATCTGCAATGTGCTTTTAGCACTACCAAGAGAATAGCTGTCGTACTTGCTTGTGTATTTACGTGTCAGCTCATTTTCCAAGCAACAAGCTAAGCTAAAAACTGGAAAATGTGTAAAACGTCTCTCTTGGACTAGTACAACTTTAAAGGATAGCAGGTAGAAAGCAGCTGGACTGCTAACCACATTTTCTATATTGTATAATTATTTATTTCTTAGCAGATGCCCTTATCCAGGGCGACTTACAATTGTTACAAGATATCACTTTTTTTTTTTTTAACATACAATTACATTATTTTTTATACATTATTTTTACATACAATTACCCATTTATACAATTGTGTTTTTACTGGAGCAATCTAGGTAAAGTACCTTGCTCAAGGGTACAGCAGCAGTGTCCTCCACCTGGGATTGAACCCACGACCCTCCGGTCAAGATTCCAGAGCCCTGACCACTACTCCACACTGCTGCCCTATTGCATCACTGGGGTGTCAGTCTTGCATAAGCTGTACAATTCAGCTTCAGATGTCAGTAAAGCGAAATAGCTTTCCTTGAGTTTAATGGTAATTAAATCATTTTTAGAGCTATATCTAGTTATGTTAATGTACTTAACTTATCATTTTTATGGTAGAGTAGTTGGGTGTATTTAACAGAGCCTGTTACAGTATATACAAGTCCAGCTGATGGGGATTAAAATGACTAATAAAAGCTAATAAATTAATTTTTAAGTTAATTTTATCTTTTATAAGAATAAGAATAATTCACTCAAGGGAAGATTTTGCAAATGATGAACTGTATGATGAACAGCTCCTGCTCCTCTCCCTCTAGCAGTGGCGGTGGAGGCAGAGGCAGCTCCTGCTCTTATCTCTGTAACAGAGGCAAAGGCAGCTCCTGCTCCTCTCCCTCTGGCGGTGGAGGCAGAGGCAGCTCCTGCTCCTCTCCCTCTGGCAGTGTGAGACAGGCAGCCCTGGGTAGTGCAGGCTTGGCAGCCCCGGGCGGTGCAGGCTTGGCAGCCCTGGGAGGTGCAGGTGGGAGCAACGGGCCATCTCCCTGTGAACCTGGAGACTTGTGTGGCTCTTCCTCTAGGGCTGGAGACAGCGGGGCTTCACCCAGTAATACGTTTTTTCCTTTAAAAAGAATTGGATCGGGTTGGTCAGGCTGCAGAAATAGATCCTGAACTCAATGCAAAATAGTTACTGTATTATAAAAAGAGATAACTGTGTAGTGAATTAGGTATACAATTTATTTAAATATAAATTAGTCTCTAGGCGATGTTAATAACTGAGAAATACCATAATAGTTTTGTGGGATCATGTAGAACTCGGATTACCTTAGACAATAACCGACATTCACACAACGTTTCAGAAATATAAAACAATAGTTTATTTAAGAATAAAAAGGGGTGCACAACTAATCTAATATTACAGAAAGAAAAGGCTATTGGTTAGAGATATGCGTGAATAGTATACAGTTCACTGATCTCATAGTCAAACGAATACAACGACCATAACATTATTAGCATACATGGTTAATATACTAATATTAAATGTGGCTTATCACACAAAGTGTCTATTTTGCATTAGTATTTTCAATACCCGTTTCTCGTTGTAATCGATCATGTCAATATGCAGGAGAATTAATTCAACTTCCCATTCAGAACAGAATCAAACATTCCAGTACCTAATTTAGCAAATTAGTTTTACCGTGTTAATTTAGTTTAGACGTGATGTACCAAACTAATAATACGTTATCAACCTCAGTTGATTATAAATTCAAATTAACTCAGAAATGGGGCAATGATAAAATGATCTGCATTTACGAGGCAACTCCTTTGAGTTGCACATTTCAACAAACAAAATACATTGCTTACACACTCTAAAACAGGAAGTTATATTCTATTCCTAGAACAGTTTATCCACTTGATAGCATTTGCTTCAGTTACTTTCTCGAGTCATAAAGTATTTTATATTAGATATCTGACGATTTTGAGCTAGATATATATTATATATTTTTAAGTTTAACTGTCATATTGAAGTAGTCATGCTTGCATAAACCAGGCATATTATTATTTGTTTATTTAGCAGACACCTTTATCCAACTACTTTTGACACACTTATACATATTTAGGCAATTTACTTTTCCAAACAATTAATAGAACTGGTCAACGTAAAGTGACACTGATACTAAGACACTAAACATTCCAAACAAGTATATCAGTGACATGCATCCGTTTAGTTCATGAACCACTCATAACAGCTGTTCATGAACAAGAACAGTTCATGAATCACTTAAGAACATAAGAACATAAGAAAGTTTACAAACGAGAGGAGGCCATTCAGCCCACCTTGCTCGTTTGGTTGTTAGTAGCTTATTGATCCCAGAATCTCATCAAGCAGCTTCTTGAAGGATCCCAGGGTGTCAGCTTCAACAACATTACTGGGGAGTTGGTTCCAGACTCTCACAATTGTCCAGTTCTTGTCATTATCAAGCCTGCTTTAGCACAATGTATAGTCACTATGAAGGTGAGATGCAGGCAATGATGCCCAAGGTGATGGTTAAGATTATAAGACGTAATTCAAATACATTAATTTGGAAACTCTATTACAATCCATATATGCCATGTGAGTCACACTACACTGCAAAATTCTTCAAAATCTCAATCCCATCCATCTGTACTGTAGCCAGCACCTATGAACTGGACAATTTAGTATACTACAGGCTAAACAAATTAAAATAAACATTGGTACAAGAAACATCTATAGGCATTGATTTTTCCCCCCTGGTATTTGTAAATGTAAAAACAGGAAAATAAGTAAACCCAGTGAATTGCTAAATACTTAAAATTGCCAATATATTTTTAAGACAAGTAATCTTACTTTCCTTTCACCTGCATCTAAAAAAACAATTGCATTTGCCTATAGATTCTTTGATAATATGTTTAACATTATTAGCAGTTAAACTCCCTGCCAACAGCATGTTAATTATTCTATACAACCTTATCACAGTATCATACTCACCTTTAATAGGACATTTGCTTTGCTATTAAAGTTAATTAGTTTCAAATAACAAAAGCAGAATTTAAAATGGTTAAAATAATCAGTGCGGTTAAACGGACACAAGAATTCCAATAGTTTTTGGAAACGTATTACATTGCAGTTTTGAAAGTCATGTAAACAGATGTGGAGCTAATATATTAAAATATTGTCATTTGATTAACTGCCCCAAGTCATGAAAACACAGAAAACTGAGTTGTACATGAATAAATATTGGATTGTGAAGGGTTTTGATCAAATTTATTATCCAATGATACTTACAATTTCAGCACCGATGGATATTTATGAAAGTCACCAGCATATTTGGTCTTTGGGGAAGTATCTGAGCAAGTCTGAGCAAGGTGGAATTCTGTTACGAGACCACTGGGCATTAGTACTGTCTTCTACCCAGAAACAACGAGTTAGAAATTACCAGTGCACACCCCTACTGGCCATTTTTATACTGGCATTATTATAAACAATTAAACCTTGCTCAGGCTTGTTCAGAGACACTAACTAAGGTAAAATTTGGAGGTGACTTTATTAAACATGTAAAATATCCATGAATGCTGAAACTGTAAAATGGAACAAATAGCATTTAAAAATAACAATAATAATCTGAGTAAAACCAACAAGCTACCAGTAACCATTAGCTCACAGCTGTTCAAGTGCACTTTCCTAATAAATTACATTACAGTAAAACGTGCTGTTGCATTTAAATCACATATATGCCTAAATATAAAGTCATTATATTCTTTAATTTGTATTTCAATGAAAAAAAAACTGTAATCTGCGTGAAGACTGACCAACAGGTATGAGAAAGCCATCATCAAGGTAATAATGTAATGTATTATTTATACGTGTGCCCTGGACTCCCTTCCCACTCACCTCTTTCAAGCTGCTGCTCCTGCTCTACTTCCCTTCATCTCCTCCCTTCTCAACACCTCTCTCCTTTCTGGTCTCTTTCCCTCTGCTTTCAAACGAGCCTCTATCACTCCCCTCCTCAAAAAACTGCCCTCGACCCCACCTCCCTCCAGAGCTACCATCCTGCGTCCGTCCGCACCAGCTCATCCAGAACTCCGCTGCTCGCCTGGTGTTCTCTCTGCCTCGAACTCCACTGCTCCGCTCACTCCACTGGCTCCCGATCACTGCTCGCATCCAGTTCAAGACTTTTGTACTAGCCTACAGATGCCTTGACCAGACTGCACCCAGCTACCTCCAGACCCTCATCTCTCTCTACACCCCCACTCGACCTCTCCGCATTAGAAGACTGGCTCTACCTCCTCTACGCTCCCCTGCCTCCAGAGCCCGCTCCTTCTCCACCCTCGCCCCGCAGTGGTGGAATGAACTTCCTACAGATATCAGGACTGCCCAGTCCCTGACCACCTTCCGGTGCCTCCTCAAGACTCACCTCTTCAGACAGCACCTGTAGAACTCCTCTTTTCCCTCTGGACACTTATCACTCTTCCTTAAATGTGCTTTACTTGCTCTTATCTGCCCCCTATTTTACTGCATTTAATCCTGTACTTTAGAGTACTGTAATCTGTCACAAATGTTATTTAATCTGTAGTATTTTGTATTAAATTATATTTAATTATATTCTTGAAATGTATTTTTGTTTACGACTGTAAGTCGTCCTGGATAAGGGTGTCTGCTAAGAAATAAATAATAATAAAAATAATAATATATGAGTTACCAGTAATTCTATTTTGCTTTTACATGAAAGAAATGTGATGGAAGCTATACTATCACACTACTCTTAATTTAGAAGGAATGCATTGTCCAGCTCTGCTAAAAAGCAGCATTCTAAATTCTTTGAAAATTGAGATGTTTCTAGAATATATTCAACACATCTCTTTCAAACTGGGCAGTAGACACTCTTCACTAGAGGTTTCCCACACACTAAAACCGCCCTCAAAAATATCAAGTAAGGGTACTTCAAAGCATTTTGAAATGTACTGTGAAAGCATAATGAATCTGAATGATGAAAAAAAGGTTCTTGAAAAATAAAGTGAACTCACCTTGTTAAAATAAAAAAGCTAATTTTGTGTCGCTTCAGCTCTCAAGTCACTCAGCACAGAGCTCCTATCTCTTCACGCTTCTGTTAACACAGTCACAGGTGAATCAAATCAATTAAAACAACAACTAAAGAAATCAGCTCTCAGCTCTCGTAAAGTGGAATGCTGGAGTGCTTAAACCAACACTGTAAATGATTAATCACAACGAAACGAAAGACTTGAGAGCTTAAACAAACAAACAAACAAACAAAAATCTACATAAGTAATACAAACAGAGAAACTTGCTACTTTTGATTTGAAATGCATGTTAATGTGCATGTTCAGAAAGGAGACAGCCACTAAAGATTTGAAATAAACAATTTTGTATTGCATTTGACAGATGACCATGCCCATGATGAAGTGTAATATAATTTGGCCCATGGCCTTGTCCATTGGAGCTCGATAGCTGCCCCTATACGCTGGCCGAACTATGATGTAATTAATATTGATTGATGACAGCTAATGCCACTGGGCAGGACAAGTGGCACTCAGGGCCACCTTCCCCTAAAATACAGACTTGCTTAGAATGAAACCTTTGTTTGATCCGGGCCTGTCCATTGGAGCTCAACAGCCGCCCCTTATTTTGGCCAAACTACCTAAAAAGAAAAAGAAAAATGAGAACATATATTGCCAGTGGGCAGGACAAGCGGGCCGAGACCACTTTCCCTTGGGACAGGCCCACCTCAACCTACTTCACCTTACAGAAAAAAATGCCCAATGCTCAGGTAAGGAAAACCACTCTACTCACAGAAAGGTGACAGGAGTTAACCTTAGGGAATCCATGGCTGAGGGTTACCCTTCCGCAGGGTTCAAAACAGAAAAAATACTTTTTCACTTTCTTTTCCTTTCTTTATAAAGTTTGTATGTCCCAGAAGTCGATCGCCCCAATGTCTTGATCAAGTGCAGAAAAATAATCCTCGAAGCAGCTTAAGTGGCGGCACTGATTCTGAAAGAATGTCTAGAGTAATTATTGGAAGGAAATCCAGCGCGTAGGAGAGATGGAAATGACGGATCCTTCCGGGGTGAGGAAGGGGTTCAGCTGAGCTGACGGGTAGCTGGAAAGAGCAGAGAAAGGACAGATTACATAATGTGTTTTAAATACATATATGTGTACCCCTTTTCTTACCTGCAGTCTTGGAATGTTTTAAATGTAGGGTATACATGACCTGATGATGAAGATGGAGATCTCCGATGCAGAGGTCAGAACAGGGATCGAAAGGTGATTTCGCCACATCAGAGGAATCCGCAGTATACAGAGACAAACATTGTTTTCAGAGCTTCTTGTTGGGGTGAAGCAGCTGAAGCTAAGAATGTTGACAAGGGATTCCAAGACTTCTTTAGTAATGGGCAGTTTGGGGGATGGACGACTGGGAGCAGATTGTTGGATGCCTCGTAGCAGCATTTGAATCCGTGGGAAGGAGGTTTGAGGGGGAAAAGAAACTCAGATTAAATGAAAATGAAATTATAATCCTGATGAGCAGCATCGTATGGTAGGGAACAATAGCCACTGAGTTATAGGTTGCTCGGGTTCTTTGAGAAACCAAGTTAGCCATTAGATTGAGGGCTGATTCGAAAATAAGGGAATCTGAGGAAGGACACTGGTTTAATAAAGGATGAGAACCTTGAAGATTGGACATGGTACTGATGGAGGTTCTCCCAGTAGTTGACATGACCGAGCATGATTGAATTGTGATTATCGAAGTGATATTGTAATGTGATAATGTTGTAAGAGAAGAGAAGCACAAAATACATTGGGTTGGTGCTCCCGTGTGGCGCATCCAGTAAAAGTCTGGACGTCATCGGTTCAAGTCCAGGCTATTCCTTTGCCGACCGAGTACAGGAGCTCCCAGAGGGCGGCACACAATTGGCCAAGCGCCGCCCGGGGGAGGGAGGGTTAGGTCGGCCAGGGTGTTCTCGGCTCACCGTGCACCAGTGACCCCTGTAGTCTGGCCGGGCACTTGCAGGCTTGCCTGTAAGATGCCCAGATCTGTGTTGTCCTCTGACTCTGTAGCTCTGGGTGGCTGCACGGTGAGTCTGCAGTGTGAAAAAAAGCGGTTGGGTGGAGGACAGCGTGTGCTCGTCTTCGCCGCTCCCGAGTTAGTGCGGGGGTGGTAGCGGTGATCTGAACGAAACAAAAATAATTGGACATTATTAAATTGGGTAGAAAACTACAAAAAAACTAAGGATGCTGTATGGTCCAGTGGTTAAAGAAAAGGGCTTGTAACCAGGAGGTCCCCGGTTCAAATCCCACCTCAGCCACTGACTCATTGTGTGAGACTGAGCAAGTCACTTAACCTCCTTGTGCTCCGTCTTTCGGGTGAGATGTAATTGTAAGTGAGTCTGCAGCTGATGCATAGTTCACACACCCTAGTCTCTGTAAGTCGCCTTGGATAAAGGCGTCTGCTGAATAAACAAATAATAATAATAATAATTGGCGACTTACTAAATAAAAAATAATAATAATACATTGGGTAAGCAAAAGTACAACTACAGTAGAATTTTTCAGTATGCATACCTGATCTGATGACAATTACCACCCCGTATTATATGATGCTTGGCTGCTTGGAAGATGATTAGCCATTGGTTGGACGATGTATCACACATGTGTGTCTCTGAATAGGTGTTTGATTTGTACATGATGAGGTCCTTACGGGAGGGTATATTTAAATGCCTGTGTCTGAGTTCCAATTTGGCCTTGAGTTCACAAATGGGATTTTGAGTGCTGAAGTCTCATAAGCATAATATACGACTCCTGGGCATGTTTCCATACAAAAAAAACTGAGTTTTTGGTCAATTATACAGCTTTTGAGCATGAGAAGGCGGTTTACCCACTCTTTAAAGTCGTACAATGTTTTAAACACACACTTCCTATAGTGTGTGGAATGTGCGTGGTATGTGCGTGCTACGTCACATAAATAATGACTGTGGAGAGAGAGTATCGACTTTCCAAGCTGCGTGTAAACCCGGCCAATGAAACAAAGGTTAAAGGTGGTGAATACGACCTGGGAATGGATTTAAAAAGATTTTACTCACTGTTGTTTTTGACATTGAAAAATTAAAGGCAACTTGTATGTTTATCTTTGTAAAACAATTCAAATAAAATTCATTACCATGTTGGTGTAGCTGACCCTGGCCAAGAACTGTTACATATTGCTCTGCTTCAAGCCTGAAGAGTCTAGAATTAAACTGCAGTGAAGTAAGAACATTTTGCTGATGACTCTTATAAATCAAAAGCATGGTTTAATTATAAACAAGATACCCCCTATACTGAATAAGCATACATACTGAATATAATTCCCTTTCATTATAACCTGATCAGACTGTATTACTACTGCTTTTCCTCTCACTCAGCGACAAGGCATGGTAAATAACTGCCAAGCTCTACCTTTTCTTGCCTATGAAAAGTGGAATTATTATGAACTGTTACTCAAACCCTGTTGTATGTTGTAAACCATAAGGAATTATATATAGTAGTATAATAACTGTATATTTAATACACTATTGTGGAAAAAGGAGAAGGAAGCAAACAAGCAACTCAGTGATTGTTAACTAAAACATGTTACCCAATTCACTAAACAGCAATCATCCTCCCATCTATTTACAGGTGGCAGACGTGCAATTATTTTTAGGCACTTGGCAGGGTATTCTTTAGTGCCAGGATAACTTATAACCTTTAAGTCCCTTATTTCCATTGTTTATGCAGTAGAATACCTCTGTGGTTAGATATTGATCCACAGCCTACTCAGCTGCTCCCTTAAGTACCCTCCATTATTCCAAACAGTTGATTTTAAAGATATACAATAGATGAAACGAGCCCTAGGGCAGTTTTATTTTTGTATTTTTTTCAAAGACTATTTTTTTTCAAACATGAGGGACAAATTAAACCCCTTTCACACAGACACTTCTACCTGGGTCCCAACCCAGGTTCTGGCTACCCAGGTCACAATCTGGCGTAGAGTGAAGCCACGTACCTGGGTCATACCCAGGTTGACCCGGGTCACAGCGACAGGCTTTGACCCGGGTCAAACGAGACAAAATGCATGACGGCCGTTCATAAGCTGACAAAATAACAAACAGCCACGCCTGCGTGAAGATTTCACTTCCGCAAGGAACATTTCTGTTTATTCTGTTTAGCCATATTTTTGTCGATTGAGACACAGCATGAGCCAGATTGCAGCAGGGACGAAGAAACATTTGCTGTAATCAACATTTGGGCCGACGTTTCAATCCAGAGAAACTTGGATGTAATCGTCCTAACAAGCAGCTTCCAGGGCATTGATATGCGCATTGTGTACCACACAGCCTGATCGAGTCAAAATGGGGAGGATGATCCAATTCAGTAGCTGCGCTGTTTCTGTAGTGACACCCTTTCAGCAACTCATACACTGCACCGCTCACAGGAACAATTCTCCCTCGGAGAAGCATAGAAGAACAGAAAGTGCTTTAAACCTTACTAATCAGTAAGTCTTTTTAATATTCACTAAAATGCAGACTATAATTCACCACGCTTCACCTGCAACACACCTCACATATGTCCGTGGATAATAATTTACAAACCTCAACTATTAATTAGCAGTAATCACGTCCAGAAACAACACTTAGCTTTTTAAGTGAAGAAAAATAAAACACTGGTCGTGTTCCCCATCTCTCCCTCTGCGCTCCGTCACGGCTGTACAGTGCTGCCTGTTGGCCTCTGCTCTGGCACGTTGGCTCCAAGCCGCTGCTAGGATTAACAATAACATAAAAAAACAGGATCAAAGTGCAGTTTCAGATTTGGTGAGCGAGTCAGAATCAGGATACAGGTGGAGGTGTGCTTCACGATTTTCAAGCACTGGCCCAACTTGCAAGGTGCATGTTAAGTACATAGTGATGAACATTTTGTTTTGTTGTGATCCTAGTATTTTCTGTTATGAGGACTGTAATAAACGAAATTCAAAACGGTGAGGTTTTTTCTTTGTACAATGCCACCTGTTCTAAAACATTTTGAAGAGTATTTTTAAGTCAGTGTGCGTGCACATCTAAAAAAAATAAAAAAAACAGGCAGAAGTAAACCACAGTATGATATTACTTTATGCAAATGTGTCTTTTACCACTTTGTTTCTTGTGCAGAAACCACAATACCAGGGATAAAATAAAATAAAAAGTCTACTTTTCTAGTGTTTCTGGATTTTTCTGGAATAGATCATGGTAATTAATCTATTTGCATATGTCCTCTGCACATCCGATACACACTAAACGGGCAATCCAAAGGGTCTAGGAATAAGAATACGAAGAATATGCTCAAAAGAAAGTGACTATGTAAAACAAAGAAATGTATTAAAAACAAATCTTAAAAAAAGAGGATACAAAGAAAGAATTATAGAGACGGAGTTAAGAAAAGTGGATAAACTAAAAATAGATGATCTACTAGATTATAAAAATAGAGATAAAAAGGTCAAAAAAGTCCCATTAGTAATAACTTACTCTAAACTTTTGCCCAATATTTCTAAGATAGTTTGGAAACACTTGCGGATTCTACATAATTCAGAAAAATTAAAAAAAGGATTTCTTAAGGCCCCAGTTGTAGCATTCAAAAGAGAAGCTAATTAGGTGATATTTTAGTTCACAGTAAACATAAAAGAATAATTGACAAAATAGGTTCTACGAACATATGCACTAGTAGATGTAAAGTGTGTAAATACATAGACAAATGTAAAAAATATAATTAAACATAAGAACACCACATATCCACTAAAAACTAATACCTACTGTAAAAATAGCAATGTTGTCTTATGGAATAGCCTGTGAAAAATGTGATGAAATCAAATATGTTGGAGAGACTGGAACTACTTTATATAAAAGAATTCAGAACCACCTTTCATTAATTAGAAATAAAAAAATGAATGAACCAATAGTACAGCACTTCACCAGTCAAGGACATGATGTTATATAAATGATGTAAAGTTTGTAGTATTAGAACAGCTCAAATTAGACAATGCGACATATAGAAGAATAAAAGTAAATGGATAAATAGACTGAACACGATTATGCCAGCGGGCTCAACAGAAAAGAATGAATTAATTAACTTTAATAAATACCATTTAAATAAATAAATAAACAAAATTCATTCAAAAGTTGTGCATGCTGATGCGCTGGGGAGGCCAAATCAAGACTGATCCTCAGAGCCAGCATTGCATGATAATATAAATACAAGTTTATATAAAGTAATGTTAATTAGAATGAATACAGATTCAAAGATAGAAGTAAAAATGTTGTCAATATATAGAACACCATTACATCATGTAAGAATAAAATCATGGATTTGAATATAAACAATAACAGTAGTTGTCATGCCATCAAACACCTATAAATACCTCCAATGTTTTGATTCAAACACAGGCTCCCTTGAGAAAGATATGTACAACGTATCGAAAATGTTGGGGCAGCTGGCTCTTTGAGCTAAATATATATATATATATATATATATATATAATAATATATATATATTGCTTTCACTCACCTTAACTCGAAAGCTACTTGTTGTTACTTACTCTCCTGAGCCTTTCTGAAGTCAAAATACAGTTGCGCTATACTGATGAGCCCCAAAAAGGGCGTAACATGTATGCAGCTACTGTATTTTGACTTTTAAAACGCTGTGAATGTAGAAGCCGTTAGGCAACTTTCACGCGATTTGATTGGCTCTTGTAATGCTTTATTTGCATATCTCCATACAACCCATTTGTTTTTTAATTTATTGCTTTCACTCACCTTAACTCGAAAGCTACATTTTTTTATATATATAAGCGACAAATGCGTAAGGGAGGCAGCACCTGTGTTGAAAACTGGAAGTGGGCGGCAAAGAAAGCTGTGGAAGATGCAAAGGCTGCCCTTCGAATTGGTGATATCATGGGGCAAGTTCAGCATGGAAGAGGGGTATTGGTCTCAGTTCAGCTCCTCCTACATGGCACAAGGCAGCCCAGCTCAAAGGAGGAAGCTGGAAGTCAACGAGGTGCAAAAGCAGGAGGAGAGGATGAGGTGTATAAAGGCCATTTCCCAGGCCAAGCAGGGAGAATGGATGAGATGGAAGAGTGTGGAACAACGCAATATTTGCTGGCAAGACCTATGGTCAATGGAACAGAGCAGGATCAGTTTCCTCATCAGGCCAACATATGATGTTCTCCCATCACCACATAACCTAAACCTCTGGGCAGGAGAGGATCCCTCATGTCCTTTGTGTTCATCACCTGCAACATTAAGGCACATTTTGACAGGATGTATGGTGGCTCTTAGCCAATGACGGTTTACTTGGCGCCATGACCAGGTGCTGTGATGTTTGGCTTAGCATTGGAAGACAAGCGTAATATGACCAATAAGTTGGCACCTGTTCCATCAAAACAGTACACAAAAGACAACATTCCTCCGCCCAGGAGAGCAACCACCAAAAAAAGGTGTTAAAACCATTCCTCGCCCAGGACAAATGGAAGCTGCTAGAGACTGGAAAATGCTGGCAGATGTTGGTCAACGGCTTATTTTTCCACCTGAGATTGCCACCAACCTTTGACCAGATATTGTCTTGTGGTCTGGATCAGCACGCCTGTTTCACCTGGTAGAGTCAACAGTGCCATGGGAGGATGCTGTAGATGAGGCGTATGAGAGGAAGAAACTGCGGTATGCTCAACTAGCCACTGAAGCGGAACAGCGTGGATGGAGAGTCCGGGTTTACCCAGTGGAGGTGGGTTGTCGAGGATTTGTGGCACACTCTACAACCCGGTTTCTCAGAGACGTCGGATTCAGTGGCCAAGAGTTGCGTTGCACAGTGAAGAACTTATCTGAAGCAGCAGAGAGGAGCAGCAACTGGCTGTGGTTGAGACGGAAAGATTCTGGCTGCGGATGTCAAGCACAATAGAAAGAAAGAAACACTGATGTACGGGGTAGGTAAGCTGGGCTGAGTTGAGTGGGGGGCGGAGGGGGGTGATGCTGGACGCCAGAATCACCGTTGAGCCCTCTTGAGGTGTAGTGGGCTAATCGACGAAACACTGAGGATGGAAGGTGCCCACTTGAAGACCCCAGAGATGTACCCTACTTAGCTCAATCAGACGGTTGTCATGCTGATGTGCTGGGAAGCCGCACTGTGTGTTGAGCTACCGGAGCCATCATCGCAAGCCGTTGTGTGTGCTGATGTGCCAGGAGGCAAAATAAGCTGATCCCTGAGCCAGCATTACACTTCAGCCATTAACACCAGACAGAAGATATCTACATCATCATATGAAGGAAACGTAAATGGATGGAGACACATATGGATCACATTAGTTTACTGTAAAGCTACGTCTTAGTTGGTGCTTATCTTGGCAACAGCTGAGTTTAAATCAGCATGAAGTTTTAACATCTACAGTAGATTTTGCCGTTTCCACCGAAAATAAAAGCCCTTTCGAAAATCAGGCCCATTACCTTTGTTTGTTGTACTTCTTTGTTTATATGCCGTAGGGTATGTAATTTTTAATGTTAGGTTCAACACAGGGCATAACATACAGCTCAACACTCAGAAATGTGATAATAGTTATTGTGTTCTTTTCTGGCAACTCAGGTGTATTTGGATAACAGTGTATTTATTTGCTGCTTATTAATTAGCATTCTGCTTGGCATGAAAGCCTCTGTTTCCAGCTTTCAGATGTATTGGATGCTCTGTAATACCTCCCCACATTGGAAATACTGAGTGCCCCTGGCAGTTGTCTTGCAGTGAAAACACCCAGGTGGTATTTTTTTTTTTAATTATATTTTATTTATTTATTTTATATTTGAGTAAGTGTGTAGGGTTTAGTGGCTGAAAGATATTCTAGTTTATTCTAGTGTTGTAATTGTAGCAGGATAGAAAAAGTCCACCTGTACAAGTGTGTGTTTTTGTATGAGGCCTGTTTTACCCCCACAGCTTTTGTAAATTACTTTACTTATTGATACTTCACGTTACTTTTAAGTTAAGGTAAAGTATGTGTTGGTCTAAAACACACTGTTATGCTTCCTTCAATAAAGGCTAATGCTCATTTTTGTCCTTGATAAAATTGATTTAGTAGTTCTGTTCAACAATTGCATCCCAGCCTTAAAGTGAATGGCACAGTATATTTAAATGAGAATAATGTGTAAGTGTTTGAGTACTGTGGTGCTGTAAGCAGGCACTAATAGGTCACAAAAAGCAGTTAGAAATGGCTCACTAAATCTGTGGGGGGGACCTGTTTGTTTGCATTGGTGGGACATATAAATATCCAAATGTAAATGTTATAGGATACAAAGAGTAAATATTATAGTATAAACTATATCTACGTGTGTCAGTATTTTTCCATGACATTGCACAATAGCTATGTGGCAAGACACCATCCCATAGCACAGAGCACTGCTTATGCACTTACAGCATAAAACAGATACCATTAGGCCCAACATATGAAGGTTACTGTACAGTCAACCTTTTTTATCTCAGGATCTAATCAGGCTTCTATTATCACTCCTGAAAGTTTTGACACCACCCAGAAAGAAACATGATCTGGTGCCAAATGTGCTTGGGCTGGCCATATGAGAAACACATTATGATTACGTTCAGCACTAGCAGAGAGATCATTTATACCACTTTCAGAGAACATTGTATTGATACAAATGAGGTTGTGCAGGACACATTTTCTGCAGTTTATACTTTGAAGTGCATCGCTGGGATGATGTATTTAAAACAATTGGGCTTGGTCAGGAGATGGGGCATGAAATGACTAGTCTTTCTCACACAGTCTCATACACTGCACTATAGATTGTGCTCGGGATGGATGAACCTTACTGGGCTGCAGTTGTCAAAGTCAACAATATTTATTAACTGATCTATGTCATGCCTCAGTGATAGAAAAATCAACACTGGGCAGTCCTGTACTGTATGAGATGCGATGATTTTCAAGCAAACACATGCTATGTATTGAAATCTCACGGGAATCTCATGAATTATTCTCATTATACTATTTGCTGTTTTGTTTTCTCTTTTAAATCTATGCAAACACTTGGTAAGAGGAACATTTGGAAAGTCCCTGGCTGCCAAAACCAATCATACATCTCTGCAGTACATGAATTAAAGGATGGCTTTCTCCTGCAAAAGTAATGTTTCTTTATATGAAACATGTGGAACCCATCAAGCATTATGTCAGATATCAATGATGCAAAACGTCTGTTTTATTTTGACCATTAAAAAATCTTAAAACTATCACGGAACTTAAAGACGCTATTCAGTTTTTTGTTTTTTTTTACTTTGTCATAGTTTTTGGTTTTATTGGTCTACTGTTTGTTATTCTAGTTCACACCTGTTTTAAACAATGATATTCTGTCTGAAAAAAAAAAAAAAAAACTTGTCAAAGCCCTGTTTTAATTGTTTGCTATTTTTTTCTTGTCCCAAGGCTCCAATTTGTTTATTATATTTTGAGATAATCTTTTTCCTAGAATTAATTAATGCAGTCTTGCGTAATCTTCATGCAGAAATCATTGTTGTCCCTGTTACAATGACATACATAAATTAAGCATGACTGCACTAATGGAAAATCACTTGGTAAACATCAACAAAAATTTTCTCTAGCAATTCACATATTTTCTGCCCATGATAAGGGTGTCTGCTAAGAAATACATAAATAATAATAATATTTAATTAGCCAGTTTAAACATGCTGAGGTTTAGGTGGTGGTGGTGATGGTGGCGGGGTGGCGGGTGGCGGGGGGCGGAGGGAGGGGGGCAGGGGGAGGGGGGGGCACAGGCTTCAACGAATCTGCTATAATATACTTAGGGCTTCTGATTCTCAATGCTTTACTCTGACTTTTCTACTCTCCTTTAAGAATTCTGTTGATACCTGTTAAGCCATTCATGTATCTCAATCACAACTGAAAAAATGTATTAATAGTCAAATTGATTTAATTTAGGTTTTTTTTTTTTTCTGTGAAACAACTAAATTGGTTCTTTTGTCCTTCAATCAATTATCTCATGGTACAGCATTGGGCAGGTGTTTTTATTCCTACAGTAAAATGTAATTTACATTAATTAGGACTGGTTGCAATGCAGATATATTTATTGTTTTGTCACACTACTGATGGATTATGAAATTGTATACTGTACATGTATTCCTTTACTGAATTTATCTTGTTATCCACAGTTCACAGACAACACATTGCACAGATATGTTAATTTACCAGTGTGAACTGGATGGCTGCAGGGGTGACGTCGGACTTGGGAAATGAAACCAAAACAAGGAATGACGGGGCACACTGAGACACTACAGCGCTCAGTGTTTTATTAAACAAACAAAAATAAATATTTAAACAGAAAACACTGAGATAAACAAAATGGCACAAAGGCCAAAACAAAACAACACGGAACAAAGAACACAAGTAGTATGCTGGTTACAACATATGTAGCAGTTGTATTTTAGATATTTTCAATAGACTCATGTCTCTTGTCTCGCCTCTGACACTCTCAACCGTGCAGCCAAACTGCAGGTCTTTTATATTATAGCCAAGGGGTTAACTAGCAATTAATTATCTTATTACCCCTCGGCCATAGTCTGCACGAGTTTAATAAGGATGCGTGACTGTCAGCCAGTTAAACAATCAGTAGATGACCGTCACGCATTCTCATGAGGAATATAAAACAATAACAAAGCAATTAAAAAAAAAAAATGGCGGCGGCTTTTCGCCCGCGCCACAAACAATAATAATACAAATAATACAAAATAACAACACACAATTATACATAGTGATGGGACACACCACCACAACCAGTCTTCTGTCATGGTTGCTAGCAAGAATCATTAAGACGCCTTTTTAATATACCATAGTCCATTGCAAAAGCCCATACGATTTCCATGCTTTGAATAGTTTTAATGAATGGTAGGGCAATAGCACTATCTGATTCAGAATTTGGGCAATTATGTTAAACAAATAACAACCACTTTATTGCATATGATTCATTAACAGAATATACAAATAAATGATATTTACATTAGTTATGCTTTTCCTTTTCTTTGAAACGTAATGGACATGGCAAAATCTGAAAGGGAAGTATTTCAATAGAGGGAAATTCAGAAGTGAATATGTATTACTTTAATTGGCTGATTTCATTGTATGATGGGTATAAAAAGAGCTTTATTATTATTATTATTATTATTATTATTATTATTATTATTATTATTATCTTTCATAAGCACAATATATTGGAGTCTATTTAAATTATCTAGACAGTGGCAGGTCTAAGTACTATCACTTAAACTAATCCTGCTGAGGTTTTACATTAACATTACAGCATACAGTACAATAAAAATACAGCTGAATGATTTCTGTAAAAAATTGATTATAAATTGTGGGGTGTAAGTTACAACACTGTTTAGATAATTAAAATAGACCTCATTATATATTTATTTCATTTTTTATTCATCCTTTTCATTTTATTTGCATAGCTGCACAGAAAAAAAGGTAAGCTAGTTTGGTTTAATTTACTGCATATCAGAATAAAATAGGTTTAGATCAATGGACCTCTGAGGTGGGCATGTATAACTACAGAAAATATAAATTTACATTACGTTTGTGCATATCAGTGGACCACAGGAGCACCAGAAATTGCTGGAAATTGAAATTTACCATCAGTAATAAACAATGGCTGACAGCGTGCTGGTACTGCTATATATAAAGATACAAATACCGCTGTTTATGACATGAAATTAAAACATTTGCCCCATCACTCCACTGCACTTGGAAAAATCTATTGGACATTTTATTTCACTGACTCATTTAATACAGTAGTTTATGCCTTAGCAGCTCAGTATCTTCATTTACAACATCTCTTATTGGGCAATGACGTGCCTGCCTCTACTTTCTATTTCAGCTGCAAAACCTTATTCTCTAGAAAAGTACTGGATATATCACGTATATGATGTAAACGTTATTTTAAGGTTCACTTTCCATCCTGCTATTTAAGATGTTAGAATAAGGCACTACGAATCTTTTCATGACCATACCACTATGTTTGAAGTTTGTCATTGCAGGTTCTGTTGCTCATAAAAAGCATTCTGCAAAATTATCCTGATTACTTTAATTGCATGTTATCCGGGCAGACTGAAGCATTGTTTAAGATACTGAACTGATTGTTCTTCAAAAAAAATTAAACATTTGGAATGGTATGAAGCTAGCAAAAAACTACTTTTGCAGGAAAACATCATATATCTAAAATCTGATCATTTTAAGCTTTGTTATTTACAGTAAGTCATGTTCACTTACCTCTAATTCTAGTGAAGAATGTTCCATGTCTAGACTCCTTTTCCCTCACTTTTATTTTGCTGACATTTTCACACAATCCTCTATGACCTACAGATTGTGACAGAGCCGATCTGAAGTCTTTTTCTCTTGGGACTGTGCCTCTTACTTTCCCCTGGCATTTCACTTTAGCTCATGAGTTTCTTCAGAAAGTAAATACAAGCTTGTTTTTTTTTCATAATACAAGAGGTGTATACAAAGGCTTTTCTTATGGAGGCTGGACTGGAAAGAATAAAAAAGCAAAAAAAAAAAAAAAAGAAACAATTTTCTTTTCATTGACATTTGACATCAGTAGCCTGCACTAATCAGTTATTGGGCAAATTAACCAATAATATTGAATGGGCACGAATATTGAAGCCCACTAAATCAAGGAGCATCTCTATAATTAAAGGTAAAGTAGTAGATAAAAGGTTCTACATTAATGGTGAGGCAATACCAACAGTGTCTGAGAAGTCAATGAAAAGTCTTGGGAGATGGTATGATGGGGATCTAAAGGACACAGTTTGTGTGGGAGAAGTTGGACAACAAGCAGTGGAAGGGTTGAAGAGCATAGACAGCAGCATGGCACAAGGCAGCTCCAGCTCAACGGAGGAAGCTAGCAGTCATTGAGGTGCAAAAGCAGAAGTAGAGGATGAGGTGTGTAAAGGCCGTTTCCCAGGCCAAGCAGGGAGAATGGATGAGATGGGAGAGTGTGGAACAACGCAAGATAGGCTGGCATAGACCTATGGACAATGGAAAAGAGCAGGATCAGTTTCCTCATCAGGTCAACATATGATATTCTCCCAGCACCACAGAACCTAAACCTCTGGGTAGGAGAGGATCCCTCATGTCCTTTGTGTTCATCTGGCTTCAGGGCAATCAGCTTTAGGGCAGAGAGCGATTGGAGAAACCATGGCGACGGGTTGATTGCAGGGAGTTTTATGGTATAAAGGGGAAGCAGCTTCGCCAGTACCAGGCCTTGCGCTGAAACACAATAGACGGACGGAGCTTTTTTACTGTTTTTGTCTGTTGTATTTAGCAGAGGAGAATTAAAGCCAGGAGAGGATCCCTCAAGTCCTTTGTGTTCATCACCTGCAACATTAAGGCACATTTTGACAGGATGTAAAGTGGGTCTTAGCCAAGGATGGTTTACTTGGCACCATGACTAGGTGCTGCGATGTTTGGCCTTAGCATTGGAAAACAAGTGTAACATGACCAATAAGTTGCCACCAGTTCCATCAAAACATTACACACAAAAGACAGCATTCCTCTGCCCAGGAGAGCAACTACCAAGAAAAGGTGTTACTACCTATTTTGAAGACCCTAGAGAAGTACCCTACTCAGCTCAGTCAAGATGGTTGTCATGGTGATGCGCCAGGGAGGCCGCACTGTGGTTGATCCCTGGAGCCAGGATTGTAGCCGTTGTGTGTGCTGATGCGCCAGGGAGGCAAAATAGGCTGATGCCTGGAGCCAGCATTACACTTCAGCCATCAACATCAGGCAGAAGTCTATCTACATCATCAGATGGAAGGAAACACAGATGGATCACATTAGTTTACAGTAAAAAAAAAGCTATGTCTTAGTTGGTGCAATTATCTTGGCGAGAGCTGAGTCCAATATCAGCATGATATCAGTTTTAACACCTACTCTCATATAATGGAAATCATTGTTTACTGTGTGGCACAGTTGGAGAACTAATGCTGTTATCTGAGTGCTGTAAGACAACGTACAAATAGAGTAAATCTGGCCCAGAAATCCACAAGTGAGCTTACATATTCATTCTTAATCTAAGTGTACAATACAGATTTTCTTTACTACACTATGTTTATATCTATTCCACTTTCATCAGCTATTTTTCTACAACAAAATTTGCTGTTGGATACTCTTCTACAACAGTATGTGTGGGTGTTTTGATACTGTAGTTGTTACTGTACCTGTAGAGATTTTTTTTACAGTATAGACTTTCATCCTACAGTATGCATTGTTTTTTAAGTTGTTCATTTAGATGTTTTACAGATCATGAATGCAATAAAAACACCATTTGAATTATACTAAGTAAACAAATAAACAAACAAAACATGGTCAGTTGATGAAGCATACAATTGCTTCAGAACCATAACTGAATATCATCACATTTAACAAGAGTCACATGAGGGTGGTGAAGGAAAAATAATGTAATATCTTACTTTTTACCAATCATCATCAATCCTTTGCTTAATATAGAACAATCCCTACAAATATACCACTAGAGAGACATTCCTGTGACTGGACCTTGCCAATGCAATCTGGTGATCAATGGAAAGCCGTGTAAAGATATAGATTAAAGGCTACAACAAATCAAAGTTAATGTTCATTCTCTCCAAAGAAACATGCAAACCCATTCCCAAAGGTGCCATTGGCAATCATAATCAAGATTCACTTACACTTTTTTGCCCATGAGACTCTTTGCTTTTTATCTGTCCAATAACCCAAATGACTACAAAATTACTCATCAGAAATACTTTTCCCCCCTGTGCTGAGTTCACAATTTCTGTATTGAAAGAGCATGGTGACATTAGCCCCTCTGTGTCAGGTTACTTTAGATATTATATATTGTATATTGAAGTCGGAAAGAAGGCAAGACTCCGTTGCAGGAACATATTGACCTGGAAGGGAAACAACGTAGCAGCTGCAGACAGTAGAGACAGCTGCAATCGTTTACCAAGGGGTCATGCGTGATAGCATAAAGGGGACAGAGAATCGTAAATCTTTTCCTTCGCTTGGTTCAGAGAGACACGGAACTGGAAGGACCGGGAGAGTTCCCAATTGTATTGAAAAAGAGTTTGTGAGTGTTTTGTTTGTTTTTGTCGCTGTTAGTAATTGTCTTTTGTTTTTGTAAATTCACTGGACGGCTAACACGTCTCCGGAGCTGTCGCCTTGGGCCAGCACTACCCGGAACAACACTACACCACAGTCACTGTTAAATTGCTCTGCACCTGTTTCTAATCAGCAGCTATTTTGCCACAACCACGTATTGGGCTATAGACATGGGGTACTAGAAAAAGGAAAATGAGATACATCTTTCTTTAATGATCCCCTTTTAAAACTGACATAAAACACATGAAACAGCCTGTCATCTTACTTCAAACAGATGACACATCTTTGATATTTAAATAGTTCCCTTGTGTGCATGTGTTATAAGTTCCAAGTCTAAGCCATATACCTGAAGCTGAATATTAGGCTTACACAGTCTAAATTATAACAATAATAGTAGCAGTAAGGTGGACCAATGGTTCCATAAATTATTCTTCAAGAGGTCAGTTTTTTAATTTATAACACCCCAGGTTAAGAAATACTAAAATAAACTGAAATTCAATGACAAACGTTTTGACGACAAGTATTTCCCCATCTTTTTTGTTATTGATATATATATATATATATATATATATATATATATATTTTTTTTTTTTTTTTGGCGACATTGAAAAAGATTTATCGTCTAAACGTTTGTCATTTAATTGTAGTTTGTAGTTTCTAGTATTTCTTAATTCAACACTTTTGAGCATGTATTAGTTATGGATGAAACACCCCAGGTTAAACGGATAGAAATTGTAGAGGGTAGCCCATCAAAGACAGTGTCAAGGCAGCTTGAAAAGGAATATTAAGCTAAGTATTGTTCTTCTAAACCTCGTTGTTTGACCATCCTCCACAACACTGTAAACTGCCAAGTTCCTTCAAACAGCATACAAAGGCCTCACCCCCCAAAAATTTTTTTGGGGGGACGAGGGCAAGTAGTGGATTACCTTCAGCAGCTACCGGTAGTGCTGCTGAGAGAAGGGGAGGAGCCCCTGCCGCCTTTGCAGCCAGAAGGGGAGGAGCCCCTGCCGCCTTTGCAGCCAGAAGGGGAGGAGCCCCTGCCGCCTTTGCAGCCAGAAGGGGAGGAGCCCCTGCCGCCTTCGCAGCCAGAGGGGGAGGAGCCCCTGCCGCCTTTGCCATTAAGAGGAGAGGAGCAGGAGCTACCTTTACCTCCACCACCACCACTGGGAGAAGTGGAGCTCCTGCTGCCGCCTTCATGAGCCCCAACGTTCCCTCCCACCCACCCATGTGTTTGTGGGGAGTAAGAGGGTGGTCGAACAGACCCTGGGGGTCCATCCTAAGGGGGAGGGTATGTGGCAGGGCAGAAGCCCTGAATGTGTAAATATGGAAGTGTGTGTTAGATATGGCGGGCTGGAAATTAAGATTCCAGCCCTGGTTGTCTTGGGTGTGTTTGTGTGGTGGTTGGCAGGAATAGGGTTAATTCCTATCCCTACCAAATACATGTGCAGAATGTAGCCAGGTGTTGATTGAATTATTAGTTCTCAATCAACCCTGGCCACATGGCATATGAGGGAGCTACACAGCTCCATGAGAGATGAGCCTGCAAGAGAGACACATGCTCCTGAAATGTTTGTTTAAAAAACTCACCATGATAGCACTGCTTGGGTGAGGGTTTTTTGTTTTTCATTTTTGTGGTTCGTGATTGTTTTTGTTAAACCTTTTTATTTTGTGTTTATTAAAAATGCGCGGCAGCGCTTAAACTGCAGTTTTACTGTCTCCCGAGTCTCTGTCCACCCAGCCATCCTGTCACAGGGACACTGCTGTTGTACCCTTGAGCAAGGTACTTTACCTAGATTGCTCCAGTAAAAAAAAAAAAAAAACTGTATAAATGGGTAAGGGCATCTGCTAAGAAATAAATAATAATAATAATAATAATAATAATAATAATAATAATAATAATAGTCCTACAGCTGCGCCAGCAGTTCGAAATACAGTACAGACAGCACTTGTTTTATTTCTGCAGTCTATGCTTCCCCATGCATCACCAGGCATTTGTTTACTGCAGGATTTTGTTTACTGCATTTTAATATTTTCTGGTTTGTTTACGTGCTGGTTGTCTATGTGCATTTTGTTTGGGGCATGTTGTTTGGGGGGTTTGCCATTCCTCTTTAGGCTTCACAATACCCGCTTGTCTTCTGCATTCTAACTAAGGTTCCATTAACCCTTTGAGTAGTACAAATATACCGGTACGTTCGCTGCTCTCTGGTCCCCAGGGAGTACGAATGTACCGGTACGTTCTGCAACTTGAATTACTGAGCCTACAAAACCCTTGATCACATAATATTTTAAAACTAGGTTTCTGTAACACCTTTATTGGTCTTTTTCGCCATCTGCTAGATATTGACTGAATTACATATAATAAACCCATTCACAAAATGTCAACAGTGTTTGTAAACTTGTGAAAATCGCTCAGTGAGAAAGAAGTATTAGTAATAATACTGAATTTAGATTCCAATTTAAATTCAAATACATACAATTCTTCCACTGAATCGGATGTCAGCGAGTGTATCAGTGAAGACATAAGCGAAGAATATTTACCATCAACATCAAGTGACAGCGAAGAGGCGGCGCCTATCTCTGTGCGTTGCTCCATGCTTCAGACACTCCCACTCCCTCCGCCCCCACAACCTGTTTACCCGGATATGATTTATTCATGTCTCTCTCTCTCTCTCTCTCTCTCTCTCTCTCTGTGTGTGTCTGTCGCCATTTTTATGTTAGGACGTGTTGTTGTGGTTGCCTACATGTTAATTTTTAGTCAAAACCTTTCCCTATAACTAAATAAAAATATATATTTATTTGTTTTAATTATTTACAGTAAAAATGATTTGTCTGTATTTCATCAGTATTCATTACATACATATAAACATATAACTTTCGGCTTATTTGTACGCTGAACTTGTAAAAATCAAGCACATGCAAAAAAACAAAAACAAAAAAAACTCACTCCCGTAGGATTGGCAGTGCATTTTAGAACTCACTACTCAAAGGGTTAAACCATGCCCCTTACTCTCACGTCTGAGTTTGTTTCTGTCTGCATTAATTAGGGCTGTGCTGTCTATCCCATGCATGCCCTCCACCTCTGAATGGGCTCCAACAATGGTGCTGTAGTGATTTCCGCATTGAATCATGGGATTGATTGTCCTATCCTTTATAACATCACCATCGCAAGTTGAGCAGCTGCCGGTTTCTGCCGCTAGGGGTCTCCCTCTTCCCAAGTCTTCCCAGCGACAGCGTGTGGAAGCGATAGTGTGGGAGAAGTACAGTCGTGGAAAACTACAGAGCAGTTAGAAGCAGTTTGAAAGCAGGCTGATAGCTGCAGAAGCTAAACTAAACTTCCAAAAAAAAAAATTTACATGGTCTGCATGATGTGGGAAATCTGAGAAAACCCAGCAGAGCTAAACCAAGAGTGAGTAAAGTGCTGCAAGATCCAGGACTTGCTTAAACAAGTAAGTATGCTAGAAATGGAGCTGCAGGAAATGAGACAGCAACAGGAGCTTGAGGAGCTGGCACACCCACAATTCTTGGAAGTTTACATCCCTAACAGACAGAAAACCACCAGGGAGATAGAAGAGGGTCAAAACAGCTGGGTTCAAGTAGGCAGAAGCAAGGAAAAAAAGAAACTTCGTCAAACACAACCACCACAAAACAAAATGTCAAACAAATTTGAGCCACTTCAAAATTTAGATTATCAAAACCAACATCAAGAGAACGAAAGGAACAACATCCAGGACCCTATAAACAGTGCTGGCCAGACAGCAAAAAGAAGGGAGGTCATGATTGTTGGGGACTCCAGATTGAGAAACACAGCAAGTTCAGTTCGCAGTTTGGACCCCCTTACTACAACAGTGTGCTGCCTTCCAGGAGCTTCTGTCACGCACACCACTGAGAATGTGGACAGGCTCCTAGAACGAACAAGAGACGACCGGTAGTAGTTGTCCACATCGGTACAAACAACATTGGAAGAGATGGGCCAAGATCCCTGCAAAACAAATTCAGAGAGCTAGGAAGGAAATTAAAAGACAAGACCAAAACTGTGGTATTTTCTGGGATACTGCCGGCACCTTGCAAAGGAGCATACGGACAGCTGGAAATACATAATCAAAATGCATGGCTGAAATTGTGGTGCACACAGGAAGGCTTCACCTTTCTTGAACATTGGGGCACATTCTACAACAAGGACTATCTATATAGGTGGGACGGACTGCACTTAAACAAAAAGGGTACCAATCTACTCGGAGAAACAATCCTTGAGGAGGTTCAGAAGCATTTAAACTAGAAAGGAAGGGGGGAGAAAAAAAAACAGAAGGAAGACCACATCAAAACCAGGGTAACAACAGGTAAGACAGCCATTAAATGTATTTATCTAAATGCTTGAAGTCTCAGAGCCAAAATGTTAGAACTTGAAGCTACTGCACTAACAAGTAACTACGATGTGATAGGTGTTACAGAAACTTGGTTGCCTGAGAGCGATGGAGACGAATATAATATTAGTGGGTATACACTGTGTAGGAAAGACAGGCAGGACAGAAGAAGTGGAGGGGTAGCGCTATACATAAGAAGCCCAGGTGTTAAATCTGGATTGAACCCACAACCCTCCGGTCAAGAGTCCAGAGCCCTAACCACTACTCCACACTGCTGCCCTTACTATACTACAATGATTGGCTGGTTTAAGGTCTATTCTTCCCGCTAATCTCAGCCCCATATAGATATATAGATATAGGTAAGAGTGCAGTTTTTTTTTTTTTTTTTGCAAATATACCTTATGAAAACCGTTGAATGCACCTTGATTATAAGTACGATAGTTAGAAGCTTAATAGTCAATATTAATAATTGATTTAAATTGGTGTGAAGTGATGGAAATGGTGTTCGAAATTTGTGTAGGTACTGTAGGACTGCAGAACAGGTTAACGGATTTAAAGGTTCAAAAGTACCTGGGTTTGGTCAGTAATACCCTTGGTAGTGGTCATTTCCTGAGTTCCACCATGTAAACGTTACCTTATCAGATATCAGTCACTTTTTGAAAATATTGCTAGTATGTCCGGAGTGAGGGCCATCTCTCTGCTGGGACCAGAGGTTTCCTCCCACAACGGGGGGTTCCTCTCCACTGAGCGGCGAGATTAGTCCATAATTAAATTAAATTAAAATAAAAATAAACACTTTTTGGGGGGTTTCGATCAAATGTATTCTATAAATTGAGCATGGTAGCAAGAAAGTTATAATAACATAGAATAGTGGGATTTAACTGGATACAATGATCTGGCAAGGAGCCAGACTGACCACATGTATCCTCATCTACAGGAAGCATGTTAAATACCAGGCCAGCATTCAAATAATGTGTGGTCACAATGCTTTGACAGCATTTAGAAGTTATGTGTTGCACTTTACAAATTGTATTGAACTAAACAATTTATTATACAGTGATGCTGAGTAACAGAGCTGCATCTTAACTCTACCGACGGGGGACCAACTACACCGCCACCGCACTGGCAGCTGTGGTAGAACAACAGTTTGGGGAGGCCGCATTCAGTCTCACACATGTGACATGGCTGGGAAATGATGTAACCATGTTCATACAGAAGACATACCAAGAACTGTCTAACAAAGCTAGGGACAATTTAGGGAGGGATGCATTTATTGGGGTGATAACGCAGAGAGAACTACAGCGGTATGTCCTTTTAGTGGAGCCTGACATTAGGGAAGTATATACAGGAAGCTTGCCGTTTAGAACAGATCCTCATGCCGGCCCAGACCACCCTCCCCTGTTCACAGACAGGCCCAGGCCCAGGTAACCCAGGCTCACCAGCTCGCTGCCTGCTCACCAGCCAATCGGCTCATCAGCTCGCCTGCCTGCTCAACAGTTTCAGCTCACCTGCTCACCGGCTGCCCATCAACACAATGGCTGGACCGCTAGCCAGCCAATTCAACAACTCACCAGTACCACCGCCTGGCCGTCCGCCCGCATAACGGTCCAACAGCCCCCTTTGCTGCTGCCCGAAGCAGAGGCTACAGGACAGTTTCATGGGTTAGGGCAGTGAGCGGGACATCTCACTGCTAGGAGGGAGCAATGTTGCAATCCTGGGGGAAGGGGAAGAATCAGGATACTGTAGACGGTGTGTGTGTGTCTGTGTGTGTGCAAGGGGTTGGATGGTGTTGTGTGTATTCAAGGGTTGCATGTTGTGTGTGTGCGTGCAGGGGTTGCATGTTGTGTGTGTGTGTGTGTGTGTGTGCAGGGGGTTACATTGTGTGTGTATGCATGTAGGGGTTGCATGTTGTGTGTGGAGGTGTGTGTAGAGGAATTGGGGTGCAGGTTTGGCATGAAGGATGTGGGGGGGGGGGGGGTCTGAGTAAGGGGTGGAGGGAGCGGGGGGATGTAAGGGGGTGCATGGAAAAGACTGGGAGATTGGGGGAGACAAGAGTGTGAGAGAGAGAAAAAGGGTAGGGTAAGGAAAGGAAAGACAAATACGATCAATCATTATTATTTTCATTTTCGACTTCCAGTTCCCTTCCCTGACTTTATGATTTTATTTTATTGATTACATCTGTTAAAAATAAATGGCTTGAGCCTTCAACTCCATCACGACCTCAGTCTCATCTTTGTCCCAAGAACCTGAAAATGCTATAATATTAACATATTTAAAAAAAGAAACACAAGTTAAGAAAACCCATAATGAGATTTGTTATTCTAGATTTAAACTTGTTCCATTTAAAATCCTGAGGCTTCTCATACGTTTGATCACCTAACATGTGATTACTTTGTAGTGGATGATTATTCTGTGAGCAGCTTTGAATTCCAGGTGTGTTTCTTTACTCTAAGAGGTTTCTTTACTCTAAGAGGCTTAAGGGGAAAGTGTGGGATAATAGCCTTACAATTATTTGCATTTTTTTGTGAATTGTAGTTTGCCCTATAGGCCTATATGTAAAATGTAAAACCTAAACATTTTGCAAATATCCTACACAAATAGAAATTAAAATGTACATTTAAGGAGCAAGTAGCGTCAAATGAAATTTTAACTTTCATTTGTCTTTTTATTATATTTATCTATCTGAATAGTTTGGAGTGCTGTTGATTAAACATTACGTTTTATTGTTTTTTGGAAAGTGCTTTGAACTGTTTTAAAAAGACCAGCTGCTTATCAAAATTGTAGGAGCTTCTCTTGTACTTTCTCATTCTGGTAACTTCTTCACTGCTAGTAATTCCATGTTCAATAAATTCTTGTCAGACATTAGACCAGCACATAGACATTTCTGTTCAGGTTCACTAATGACATACTTGTCAGCAGACAACAAAACCTTGAGGCTGCTTATCCTTTTGGGTATTTCCAGTGTCTCTGACACCATTGATCACAATATATTATTGGACTGTTGGCGTGCTTGTGTTGGTCTCTTGAGCTCGTCTTTGAGTTTCTTGCATTCTGATCTCCGTCACCATTAAATTGTTACGATTGAAAAGTGTGGTTGATTGATGAAGTGAACTCACACGTGCCTTTGTTGTTGCCCCCAACTGTTTTTCAATTTATATATTACTATTGCACTTCTATACATTTTCAGCATTTCCTTTTTAATGCCGATCACACCCATTTAAATTTTTCTCTAGAGCCTTACATCCCAAGTGCTACTTCCCTAACAGTAGCTGTGGTTTCATGTTCCTACCTACTTTTTTTGTTGCTTTAATACTAGCTTGTGTAAAGCATCTTGATATTCTAGTCATGAAAGATGCTGTTAAAATATGTATTGTATTTTGGGTGATGTTTGATGTTGAATTAACTATATGCCTTAATCCTGTACAGTGCGCCTGTGTATTCAGATTAAAGAGGCGTGACCCCAGAGCACACTCATTAAAACTTCTTTAAAGCAACACAGTACTAATGACAACAGGGAGACAAACTCACCATACTCACACCATCCTCATACAATCCAAATGCCATTATAACTATCATTGATATTACTAACCTGAACTATAAAACAACGCTTTATTAAAAAATGTACATAATAAAGTAGTATTGTACTTTTACTGGTACTCGGAATTGCCTTTAAGAAGTATGTATCGCAGGTATTAAATAAATTCATTCATTAATTTGTTGATTTCACAATAAGAGAAGCTGTCCTCCCCTCCTCTTTACAATTGAATAGCAATCCATGGCAATTAACTTCAGCATTGAGTGTTTTAAAAGCCAATTTGAAGCTAATTTCCCTCTCGTCCAGGGAGCTGACATTTTTACTGCTGTACTGAGAATGTAAACTGACAATATTTGTTTTTTTAAATCAACACATTAGTGAATAGATTTATTGGATACCTGCCGATAAATACTTAAAGGCAATTACCAATATGAGTACAAGTATCAGTACAGCCCTACAATAAAGACTTCACACAACTCACACAAAAGCCTAGAAATAAACCCCTTGTCTTTCACTAAGTACCCCTCTAGCTGAGAAGATGGACAGTGCTACAATTGAAGCAATAAGTGCTAGTACAAGTCAATTTGGAGTTATTTCATCTTCAAAGTAAAGTAGTATATATAGTCGTCTCAAGTCTCAAGCTAAGCAGCATCTATGGTACCAAGTCAGAGTTGCTGAATCACAACCAGAACCTTTTTTTTGTTTTAAAGATTCAAAGCACAAAGTGACTCTTCAGTACTGGTGTATTCCTTTCTAAACTGGTATGGAAATCAAAGCCTTTTAAATGTTTTTTTTCTTCTATTAGATAGGGACTTGTGGCGGAGTGTCCCGCCCCTATGTATTATTATTTGTATTTTTGTTTACGGCGCGGGTAAAAGCGCCGCGTCTTTTATTATTTTATATTTAAAAACCCCGTGAGGATGCATGGCTGATCAGCTACTGGTTATTTAACTAGCTGACAGTCATGCATCCTTACCAAACGCGTGCAGACTCTGGCCGAGGGATAATAAGATAATTACCAACTAGTTAATCCCTCGGCCAGAGTATATAAACCTGCAGCTCTCTGCATTTGAGGTTGAGAGTGTAGAGGAGAGTACGGGAGAGCGGAGAGAGCGGAGAGAGAGGAGAGAGAAAGCAAGCAAGCAAGCAAGCAAGCCAGCAAGCCAGCAAGCAAGCCAGCAAGCCACATTTGAAAAACAATTGCTAAAACTTGCTGGATTACCCAGCACATCACTTACTTGTTTGTTCATTCGTTTGGCCCTCGTGCCCTTTTGTTTTGTGTTTTGTTGGTTTGTTTAATATTTTGTTTATTAATAAATACGCTGAGTGCCGTTGCACTCAGCTTTAACGGCCCAACCATTGTTTTGGTTTCTACTTCCTGGTCCGTGACGTCACCACTGCGAGCCAGACTGCCACAGGACTAAATTAAAAAAATGGTACCCTTTTGTGCTAATTGTGTTATTCCAGCTGTCTGTCACAATCATGGTGAGCACGATAACTGTCTTGATTTTTTATTTCAGAGTTGAGTTTTGGTAATAAAAATAAGCAACTATAGACACCAATAATGTAGCTTTTTTTAAACCAATTGACAAACATCTAAAGGTGTAAACAGTAATATCAGCAAACCCTGTTAATCATTCCTACTCCGTTCTCACTGCTCTTGGTGAGTTGGAGGACAACATCTGAAAAGTATTACATGCTGTTCATAAAGCTTCTATTAAGATATGGTACATAGACATAGTGACTATTTGCCAGTCAGTATTGGCAAAGCATACTGTAACTGAAACACATTATTAATACATTTTGATATATTCTGCAATGTTGCAAGTTATGTGGTAGTTTAGATAGATGTAACTTTTCATTGACAGGGCTGTACATTAACTATCCCATTGACATTCATTGTACCAATGGCTTAATCGACATTTCAAAAAAATAATTAGAAGAATGAGGATAAAGCTTTTGGCAAATGGATTTTTTTTTTCTTTTTGTAATTAGCAATTTCACAGGTAGAGAGTTTCTGCGTTTCAAAATGAATGCTAATGGTTGAGGAGAAAAGGCTAATATGAATATTTCAGTTCAGGCAATTTAACATTTACATCTCTTGCACCACACACAAACACTTTTTTTTGCATACTTAAAGAGACAGTATCATGTCTGTGTAAGTTACAGTGGGTTAAATGACAAATGGCCCAAAAAATATATAAAATACATGGATACATGTGTAAGAAATAAAGAAATTGCAACACTGTTATTTTCAATAATGGTATTTTGCATTGGGTATAATATTATTTATAAAGCCGAGATTGTATTTTTATATATATATATATATATATATATATATATATATATATATATATATATATATATATATGATTCTTGAAATGTATTTTTTGTTTACAACTGTAAGTCGCCCTGGATAAGTGCATTTTTTGACCTGAAAAAAGAAACAAGGACCAGGGGTCACAAATGGAGATGAGATAAAGGGGCATTCAGAACAGAAAATAGGAGGCACTTTTTTACACAGAGAATTGTGAGAGGCTGGAACCAACTCCCCAGTAATGTTGTTGAAGCTGACACCCTGGGATCCTTCAAGAAGCTGCTTGATGAGATTCTGGGATCAATAAGCTACTAACACCAAACGAGCAAGATGGGCTGAATGGCCTCCTCTCGTTTGTAAACTTTCTTATCTGCTAAGAAATAAATAATAATAATATATAAATACTGCCTATACAAATGTTATTTCAATGTAAATGTTGTTCGTGGGATTTTTTTTTTTTTAAATGTGTAAAAAAAAATCCTATGTAAAAAAACAGGAAAAAAATAAACCTGTTTTTTTTTTTTTTTTTTAAGAATTTATTTGGGTCAGCAATTGGTGCAACATCATAACAACTCTCAATGCTGCCATAATTTGTACCATTTCTGCAAGGATACAAATCAAAAGATGCAATTGTTTTGGCCAAGTTAGATTCCTATAAGCTGGATGGTTCAGCGGGTTAAATGGTTGTCTATTCATACAAGCGATCCATGCGCAATCAAATATATCCAGTTAAGTTCTACAGCCACATGTGGTTTATGAAAAATAGTTTTAACATATTCAAATTTGTCTTGCTTAAAGGCCAATTTCAGTTCCTGTAAAATGTATCCCAGTTACAAGAGCTATCTATAAATGAATTTCAGATACCTCTGAAAGATAATTTGGCTTGCCATACTACACCTACTGTAGTACTTTAGTGTAGAGTTGACAAAATAGGGTTTACTTTGTTCAGCCACCACATGTAACTTAAGCCTGTAAGTTCCTGCTTGTTTGCTTGTCTGGAAACAAATTGACAAGCATACATTATTTTCTAAGTCCCTGCCACAAAAAAGTAACGTATTGTATTATTATTTGTTTATTTAGCAGACACCTTTATCCAAGGCAACTTACAGAGACTATGACTGCTCCAAATGATTGTAAACAACATACAATCTTTATAGAAATTAAAGCTTATCTATAGTAAATATGGACTGGAGAGGAGGTGCATAGTGGGAAACCAGCCCACGAGGGAAGAACTATAGTTAATAAAAGAGGACTATAAGGTTTCTTTTTTAATTTTTTTAAAAACATTTTTAAATTAACCTTTTATATTTTTTTATCATGACATATTTTCTACCAACAACATATATTTTTGTTCGTTGCATTTCCTGCAGTTACAGAAAAACACGCTTCTGGTTACTGCAGTTGGAAACCTTGTTTTATTAGTAACCATTTATAATCTAATAGAAATCTTACTTACCTGTGTCATTTGTTTGTAATTATCTGGAGGTATTTAGGAGATTTAATGTATTTTCTTGTATCTTTTTTTGTGACCTACACATGTTTGTGTGTGTGCGTGCATGTGTGTGTTTTTACCCTTTTTTTAACTTTCGGTTTGTTCATTTATATTGTGGGTACAGACGTGCTTTTTGTAAATTAGAAACCTATTGAAGCATGTTGAAAGACAAATTCAACAATATATAGCTTTCAACTTTGCCTTATGAAAAAAAGGTACAATCTGGAACAAAACCGAGATGATAATGTATGAATTTCCCTTTTTTGTTAAACTTATGGCTCAATATTTTGGTCATCTTACCAGATATCCACACAGGATTTGCACCAGTGGAAAGTTCAATGTGTGCTGAACAAAACGGTATATAGGTTTGCTTGGATACAGTAAAAGGTGGATATAGTAATCATGAAGGAATGTATTGCAAAAATGGTTTATTAAGTGGAGATTCATTTTCCATTTCCATTACCATCCCATGAAAAGCATTTTTAGTTGCCCTCCACTAAGCAAGCAAAGTACTGTGAAAATGTAAATGTATACATTAGTTTTAACTCTTGATTACTCTAAATAGTCAGCAATATATGAAATACAACTTGAATTGCACGAGCATTTTTTGTCTGCCAGTTTATAAGTAGGTCAGACAACAAGGTGAATGTAGGACAGGGTCTGGATTAGGCAGAAGCGATCATTTTAATATGTAATCTTACCTGGTCTGATCTGCAAACCTATCACTGTTTATGTTCTAGTAAACAAATATTTGAAATTTGTTGGTAAATATTAGTTATTCCTTTGTTTTTTTGGGAGGTGGGTTAGTCATGGATTTTTGTGCTCAATATTAATCCAAAGTGGGGATAATCCTCTATTTCGAGAACTGTAAAGTAATAATTGCCTATTTTCTCTGCAGAGTTTGCCTCCCATAGATTACTCAACTTCAAACAGGACTGTCTCTGTAGTGTGCACCAACCCACAGTGTTGTGCAACAGTAAAAATAACTCCAGATATGCAGATGGAGGATAAATTGGCTTTAATGGTTTCAATGAATTGTTTATGTGGTGAATAGTTTTTGTGGTTGTGATGTATACCAACAACTTTAAAAAAAAAAATAAATTTAGTCATCAGCAATGGTTTTTACCCCGGTTTTCTCCCCAATTTGGAATGCCCAATTATTATTTTTTATCCCGGTTCACCACTGCAACTCCCGTGCCGACTCAGGAATCGGCGGCAGACCCACGTGTCCTCAGAAACGTGTCCGGCCATGCTGTCTTTTTTCGCACTGTAGGTCTACTGTGAAGCCACCAGACCCATAGTGCCAGAGGACGTCACAGATCTGAGTGGCTTCTACAGCAGACTCGCACATGTCCTATCAGCCACAGGAGTCGTTGGTGCACGGTGAACCGAGGATTACCCTGCTGACCTGAACCCTCCCCACCCGGGCGGCGCTCGGCCAATTGTGTGCGGCCCCCTGGGAAATCCTAGCCACGATCGCCGATGGCATAACCTGGACTTGAACCAGCGATCTCCAGGCTATAGGGTGCATCGTGCATTCCACACAGAGCGCCTTTACTGGATGTGCCACTTGGGAGCCCCACCGGTATACCTACAACTTGAGTGCTATTGCCGCCATGGCTTTGCTTGCCAGTGAGACAGCCCTGTTCTATTCAGGAAGATCTTCTCCTAGCAGTTAATTAGTTGTGTCAGTCAACTGTATCAAATTGGATTATTTAGTCTTTTTTAGATTACCTGACTTGGAAATAAAACTAAAAAGGAAGAGCTAACAGCTTGAAGTTTGTTAAGACATTTCCTTAATATGTTTATCTGAACACAACCATCCAACTTTTTTGATGCCAAGAAAGACATGGGGAACATGAATAATCTCTGAATCCAACTTGGCAGCATTTTGTGATATAGAAATGACCATGACACTGGATGCCTTTTTTCCTAATGTAGTGCGTTGTAAACAGTGTTCTCTTACCAGCATTTAAATGTATTTAGGAACAATTGGTGTATAATTGTAACCTTTGAGTCTGGTTCAGGGGGCAGGAGCTAGGTTTGGTCTCACCTCCTTTTTCTAAAGTCACAAGCACTTATCTCCTATTTAAATTCCCAAGGTTTTTACTCCATGTAGCAGTTGTTCCTGTTCCGTGAATAACTAGAGACAATTATACATTTTGAATGTAACAACGCTATTTTTTTCGGTTTTAATAAATTTGAATTTTATACATGAAATATCTTGAAATACCTATTTTTAGACCATGAAGTAGGTACTTCACACTCACTGCAGCTGTGAACTGGTGTAAAAAATAATAATACATTGGGACGTGGAAGGCACCTCATGAATACTTTTATTAAAGTGTCACTAACACTAATAAATTAAACACATTTCTCACCTGCATTCTATTATTGTGATATTTATTTTTTTATTCAGCTAGATTACTTGTGTATTTATTTTTCCTTTTTGAGGCTAAAAAACAAAACCTAAATTAGTGTAATAACAATGAACAGGTGATGTATAGTCTAAGCAGGATTAGAGTATATTAAAATGTCTTGCTAATGTGTAATATAAAAAACACATTTGCTACTGCCAAGAATATGTTACATAAGACATCATATTAAGACTCTGGAAAGGACAAGAAGTAAGGTGGGTGTTAATCCCCTTATTGGATTTTTTTTTATTATCTGGGTCCACACTAAAATCCACTTTATAGCAATGGGACTTCAATTCAGATTTTTAGCCATTCAAGGACAAGAACTCTGTAGCATTTCTTTACTGATAGCTTTGCAAACATTGAAATCCACATATTTGTACTTCTTCCATTATATTGCAGTGGGTTTCAGAGGGGCCCCTGCATCTCTCTGCAAACATTATTATGGTTCAGATTTCCAATCGCATATATACAGATATACAAGACCTCCACAAGTGTGAGGCTTTTTTTTCAAAAGGGATAAACATTCTCTCTGCTCCATTCACTGATGTGACCTTTTAATGCTTGGTTAAACAACTTCCCTCTTATTAGCAGCTCAGCAGTACTAATTATTTTAAAAGCTGTGCCAGCAGAGCTCAAATAATAGAATGTTCTGTTGTCACCACACGCAGAACAATTTCATTGCCTGCTGCTTTTCTCTATGAGACACCTGTCTACTTCTTCTCAATTATCACCCTAATTGAATAGTAAAATGATACAAGCATATATAAAATAAAATAAAAAAGTGAATGCGAATGCATTGATTAGCATATTTTATTTTAATCCAATCAGGTTTTATTGCACATTTGAGTTATTTTCTTCAGTGTGCTTTTTATTACTTACCGGTATATAATACAGTTTTTAAAAATCTTTTCAACTGTCACAATAGCCACATATATGTTTCCCAGCAGCACTTGCTGAAATGTGCTGCATTCATTGATCCATGTTTCCTAGTGTCTGCCTTTCTGCCAAGGGGATAATTCTTAATCTGTGCATCTTCAGAGACAGCTTCTTACTATCTGCAGGGCTGTAACATGCAGGCCCTGTTTACAAAGTATTTGGTATTGATTTTTGTTTTTTGAATGACAGTCAGTTTGTTCTTCACAAAACTGTCATAAACCTTTTTGTGAATTGCATTTTACACAATAAAAACAAGAAAAGAAAATAACATATTATTCAGTATCTGAGACCAGTGCTAGTATTGAATGTATCATTTAGGAAGGTCCACACGAGCATACTGATGCAGCAGTTTGTACCATGGTGTACAAATGATTGGGAGGCTAAATGTTGGCAGCATCTAAAAGAGTCCTATTTTGCCATCTGTTAAATTAATTTAGAATAACCAAGGGTTTAAAACAATTTGTATTTGTGCTGTGTTTTAATTTTTTAACCTTTAACCATTATACATCTGAATGGCTTTGTAACTTGGCACAAAAATGGTGTACTTAATCAGTGCAAACATCATGGCGAGAGCCAAAGTAAGTAATTGGAATATGCATTTGTTATGTTGTTATGCTACATGAGGCAGAAACAGGATCTTCATTCATTTCAAGAGCATGCCAGGTTCTTGGGGGGGGGGGTTGTTTAGTGACCACCATTGTTCTGTGGGGAAATGTCCTTGAGATCCTTGTGTTAAATTTGCTATAAGCAGCCTCTATTAAAGTACCATTGGTATCTAAAAATGGAATGTACACACCCTACTGTGTTTTCTCAGTACCAACATACTATAATATATAAAGGTTTGTGTTTAGTAATTTTTACACCCTAATAATCCATTTCAGTCACAATTAAGATATGCATGTAATGGATCTTTTGTCACTTAAAACCCCCTTAAACCACCATTAAGGTATGGAAGAAAGGGATTTAAACAACTTAATATCCCCTTAAATATGCTCTGAATCCACAGTTAAGATAGAATTAATTGGTAAACACGCCCTAAAACATTTATGAAACATAAGGAGAAAATGAAGGGATTTGGTTTCATAGTGTTGCTACTAAAGGATTGACATGTGAAAGGTACAGGGGAGTGAACTACTCTTAGTCCAATCTTTTTAAATGTGTTCATAGTTTTTGTAAGATTTACATGTCTGTCTAGATTGTTTCTTGTACCGTATACAAAGTTACTTGCTCGAACAATCATTTTACTGTTTATTGAATGTATGTAAACAGGAGATATCTACTAGGATTAAATCCTAATTTCAGCAGCAAAGTTAAAAAAAATACAAATATAAAAAAAAGAATATGAATGACCAAATAAAACATATTTATTTTGACACTGGAAATAGCTAAACAGAGTATAATATGATAATTTAATGATGTCCATAATGAGTTGTCACCTTGTCATTAAAATAGCCTGGATAGACTGTTTTGCTCATGGCAGTATTGCATTATTTCAAACATAAGTTATTTGGTTACAGTATTTGCCTTCAGTAGTCATTAACTAACAGAGGAGACTAGCCCCACCCTTACCCTTACCGTAATATGTGGCCAGCTTGTGTGTTACATTAAATAGCATTTTTTTCACAGAAAAATGGTCCATTAGTAACTGTGCACACAAAAAAATAATAGTAATCTGTCAATGTATTTTGCTCTATTAGGGTTGCACTTTTTTTCAAATTTAGTCATTTGCAGATAATCCCTATTTTTGCAAGTCATGCTTGTAATATTTGCACACTTATTTAATTAATTTTAGATTGTATTTCTAACCTGCGCTATAATTGTGTTGTTGGGATACAAAATGAGGATCACTCTATTGTTTTGGGCAGGTTGCTTAACTGTGGCAGAATAGAATTAAGGACATTACCTTGGTTCAGGACCTGAGGCCTGGTACACATGTATTTGATTACCTGTTGCGATATGTGTCTGTGACGGGGAGAGAAGGAATCCGAGCTGCAAATCTACCTCCCAACCAAAAAGGGCACTGGGTAAGGTTGGTGGTACGCCTTCACAAGGATGGGCCGACTCGATGGTAGGATAGAACCGGAAACTGGTGGAAGGGCATAGGTGTAAGACTGCTAATAAAATCTATTGTGATAAGCTGTGGGGTACTCGGCGATTGGATAGAGCGTGGCGCCATGCTGATCACAAGGAGGAGTTTGGCAATACAATGGGGACGCAGCTTCGTGAGTACGGCCCCTTACACTGAAAAAGTAAAACTTGAGCTGCAGCTGTTTATGTTTTGTTTTAGGTGTTGTTGCAGAGGACGACTGACCAAGAGCTGAAGCTGTCAGGGCCAGCGAAATCCCCAGGGATATCACTACAGAGCACAACCACATCACGGAACACAGCACTGGACACTTTTCATAAGGCACATTTGGATTAGTTTGTGTGTGTTTGTTGTCACTCCACAGAATTAAATACATGTATTGGAACATTCACTCATTCCTGCACTCACATCCTAAACAAAGATTTTATTTAAGCATGTGGGTGTTCTTATTCTTTACCTTGTTAGTTAAGCACAAGGTCTGATCTGCCATTACTAATGCCAGAACTTGCCTGGTAGTGTAGGTGTGAGCCTGTGACATATGAATCTGTCATTTGCTTATACTGTAGCGCTGCAGACTGAACAAGGATACAGTTTCTCAAACGCAAAATAGAGGGTTTATGTAAATCATCAAAAGTTTTTGAATTTTATTTCTTATGAGAGTTACGTATTGGAGTTCGAGAATGATACTAATTATTTAACCTAGATTAACCTTGAGATGAAGTCATCTTGTTCCAAAAGGGGTCCTGGGAGGAGCAGATGCAGCATGCACTACAACTATTTCATAGGCAACCATGGGGAGATTAGCAAGTGGACCCTTCAGGAAGTAGAAAACAGTGGGGAGAGAAATTGTTATTTTGTTCTGAATTATTTCAAATGTATTTCTAACCATTCTAAATGACATGTAAAGCTACCTGCTTTCAGAGAAAGTGGAAGATTAATGTTTTCTGAAAAAAAGGATTTGAGAAGGTAAAACTTTCTTTCCCTCCTCCTCCCCCTCCTCTGATCTCTCCATCTCTGTTCCTCTGGAATCTACCACACTCTCTCCCTCTTCCTCAGCTAAGAACCTTGGAGTCACCCTGGACCCCTGCCTCTCTTATTCCCAGCACATCTCCACTCTGGCACGCACTTGCCGATTCTTCCTGAGCAACATCCGAAGAATCCGACCCTTCCTCACCAACTATGCTACCCAGCTCCTGGTCCAGGCCCTGGTACTCTCCCGCCTAGACTACTGCAACTCCCTCCTGGCTGGCCTCCCTGCGTCCGCCACCCGTCCGCTCCAGCTCATCCAGAACTCTGCTGCCCGCCTAGTGTTCTCTCTGCCTCGCTTCGCCCACGCTACTCCACTACTCCGCTCGCTCCACTGGCTCCCGATCACCGCTCGCATCCAGTTCAAGACTCTTGTACTAGCCTACAGATGCCTTGACCAGTCTGCACCCAGCTACCTCCAGACCCTCATCTCTCCCTACACCCCCACTCGACCTCTCCGCTCCGCCTGCACTAGAAGACTAGCTCTACCACCGCTACGCTCCCCTGCCTCCAAAGCCCGCTCCTTCTCCACCCTTGCTCCGCAGTGGTGGAATGACCTTCCTACAGATGTCAGGACTGCCCAGTCCCTGACCACATTCCGGCGCCTCCTTAAGACTCACCTCTTCAAAGAGCACCTGTAGAACTCCTCTGTTTGTATCCTGGGACACTATCACCCTTCATGTAAATGTGCTTTATTTTGCTCTTATCAGCCCCTATTTTACTGCATTTAATCATGTACTTCAGAATACTGTAATCTGCCAAGTTTTTAACCTGTAGTACTTTGTATTTAATCACATCCTGATGTAACTATCACTATTTAATCATATCCTGATGTAACTATCACTATTACCTGCTGTATTATTGAATTGTGGTTTGTCAAACTTGTACTTTACTTGAACAAAAGTTATTGTATTTCTTGCTCTTATTGAATTACTTGTATTGTAACGCTTGAAATGTTTTTGCCTACGATTGTAAGTCGCCCTGGATAAGGGCGTCTGCTAAGAAATAAATAATAATAATAATAATAATAATAATAATAAAATTATAAGACGCAGTGACTGAGATGGGTGGGTTGAAAGGGGTATGCGATTAATTTGGATGTATTGGTTTCTCTCTCTGAAATAAACATGGTGATGGATTGGAAGTTGCAATGTGGAAGGACGCCTACCAGGAAAAACAGCTGTGTGTGACGGGACTTCGGTAGGTAATCTGCCTGTGTCACGTATCCCAGAACAGCATGTTTGGAATAAGGCCACTGCTCCGGGTTTGGTTTGAGGCTTGTTTTAAATTAAAGTGTCTTTAAGCAGTGAGCTCCAGACATAAAACCGAGTGCAGGCTGTGGTCTTTTCATTTACTGGAGTCCTGAAATGCGTGATCTCCTGTACAGTGCAAGCAAGCGCCACAATATGATATATCTTTTTTTGTCTCCAAGTAGATTTCTTGGAAAACTTGGTTGTCTTTCTGGAAGGAGAATCCACCCACTAATCAACACGTCATATCCAGGCGCCATAAAAACTGTGTAGCTTTCATTCATGTTGCTTTTGTTTGGCCTCTCAGTCACGCGTGGCGAGGCCAAACAGGGAGACGGCCATCTTTAGAGATTGGAGGAAGGGCTACCCTCAGTCATGGATTCCATAAGGTTTCCTCCTAACAGTGAGTAGGGGGGTTTTCCTTACCTTTGTGCCGAGCGGTTCGTATTTAGTTTCTGCAGGGTGCATGGCAGGCTGGAGAGACCAGGTTCTCACTCAGTGCATTTCATGCTCTGGGCTCAGCTGCTTACTTTTCATTCATCATTTTCCTATTTTTTGGGGGTTGGTGGCATTGTGCCACTGCAGTTGTTGCGTTAACCATTCATCATCTTCATTTTATCGAGTCATGGTTTGGTGGCTTTGTCTTTTGTGGGGAGGTGGCCCTACGAGCCACTTCCTATCTGCGGCACTAGACTACATGATGTCATCATGTATTCGCTAGTCGGCCAGCATTGCAGATAGCTGTCAGCACCCATGGACAAGGTCACCGGCCAAATTCATCATCTGTCATTAATTCGTCTGCGAATTGCAATTGAAATCATCCACATTGCGGATTCTCCGTCCTGAATTGACAAACAGTACAACTAAATAATTATTATAGTGTTCTAATGGAGTGTCATCACCTATCCTATTTAAAGTGTCATATATTATCTGTGTGATTATATTATTTTTCTTTTCAAATTTTGATTTAAGAATCTGTATGTTTAAATAATCACATTAGTAAACAAGTCAAGCAATATATTTGCATGTGGAGCAAATATGTGTTTTAGGAATAGGCTTTTGAGTATTAGAATATCTATTCTTTGTCTGTGTTATAGATGTTCATATAGTCACATGACCACCCATCCCTGTGACAGCCCTAGAATCACAGCTCAGTGTCTTTGCCCAGGATGCTAAAATGGAAAATAAAACACATAACAAGTCAACTCTGATCTGACTCACAGCCCTCTGAATCTTGTCATTTCTGATTTATTATTATGGATAGGCCTGTAATACCTTTTATTTCTGCTGAAATATCTCATCGTTCCCAAAGATTTAGTTTAAATGTGCAATAAGGAAAACAATATTGTGGTGGCTCCCTTATGTTTTCTGTTTCTTGTTTTTTGATGACATTTTTATACTGTGAATCTTTACCTTGGAGAAAAGGGAGCATAAGTAAAACATTTATTGACAGAATAGAAATTCTAAAAAAGGTAACCAGCATTTTTTTTTTTTTTTTTTGAGAATAAGTAATTTAAGCGTAAAAGGGTAATTCTTTTGAGTAGATGATTTCAGCACTATTGTGTCCTTTGAAGCTTCTGAAAACTTCTCATGATCATCCATGCTGGACAAGCGCAAAGTTCTTGGTGTTACATTGGGACACAGTAACTATTTTAAAACAAAAACATGTTATCTCTAAATCATTTGTCATTGTTGTTACTATTATTTATAACATGACCTATAATGCCCTATTAATAAAGTGTTAATTTTGCCCCATGGTATAAAATTATTGCTACATCTTTACATACAGTACTTTAAGGGTAGGATACTGAGAGGTTGCTTAAAAAAAAGGAAAAGGTTGAACTTTATTTAGAAATAGATCATTGCTTCAACAGAATATTGATGACAAATATAAACTGGGTAACACAAGACTCATCCTTGCTATGCAAATATATAGAGGAAATCAGTTTATTATTATGCTTTTTGTCAATACCAATATAATCCCAGTTGATGCCAGTAGAACTCCACCTCAATCAGAAACAATTAGGCCAGTAATAGATCAGGTGTCTGCTGGACTGTCCTGCTGTTGCCCATCAGTCACAAGCAAATTCATTTATAACAGTGAAATCATTAAAAAAAAAAAAAAAAAATACATGTTTGCTTTGCAAAGTGCATAAGCAGGGTATAGCAAAGCCATTCACAGGAAAAGACTTGAGGACAGTGCCAAAGTAAGTGAAGTGTGCATTCCTTTCAACTGAGAAATAACAGCTGAGGTATCAGGGAAGCCAGATTCCTATGAGGAGTCGTTTCTCCAAGAAAGATTGAATGTTTGTAGGAACATTAAAAAAAAAAAAACTGCACATCCAATTTGTTGGAGCCCTGTGATAATCAATATTGATATGAACTGATTCGCTGCTAGCTATCACAATGAGTTGCTATCTTACTGCCCCCTTGACTGTGCAAGTTATTTACTAATGTTCACTTGTAAAATGTTTATTCCTAGCCTGATATTATGTACGGTAGCTTGCTGGCAATACAATGTAAGACATGTTGCAGATTCCATATACTGTATAGTAACCCACCTTAACATGGCTAACCCCCCACTTCTAACCTCAGGGGACTGAGTCTGCATCCAGAACGTGATACAAGGCAAATACCTTTGGTATGAGAGAGAGAGTGTCGGCTCTGATGTCACAGCCCTCTGAACCTTGTCACCTCTGATTTAATCTTAGTTCATCTCTGTTAGGTCAGCAATACCCACTTTTGTTTTTTAAAGAGTATTTTAACCAAACTGGAAATACAGAGAAATTACATTTCCAAGCTGTTGCACTGAACAATGTGGAAGTCTCCACTTTACTCAGGTGGTCACCTCTGATTTAATCACATTGATCCTAGATGGGTCAGCAAATTCCTCCTTTTTGCTTCATTATGACATACACAACACATACTGACATACTGAAAATGCTGTTTTATTAGCCTTCAGCTCACATACAGGTTTTGTGGAATTCATATGCAGTAGAATGCAGTACAATTATCTTTTAATTTCCCCTGATAGCCAATCTTTTTTTTTTGTTTTTTTGGAGCAGTTCTCATAAGAAATAACTTGTTCTCTTTTGGTTGCTCTATCTATCTATCTATCTACATTATCAATGTATATATATATATATATATATATATATATATATATATATATATATATATATATATATATATGCAATAACCAGGATTTTAACTGAATTTATTTAGGTTTTCCTTTTTATTTTTTTTACATATCCTTCCTCATAAGCACTCTGGAATGAATGTTCTATAAATATAGTCCTCCGTAACAACAATCTTTTCGATAAAATGAGTGTACAAAAAAGTTTTTTTAAAACTGTATACTTTTATTTGAATAAACAGAGAACAAAAGAGTGTGAAAAAACTGTATTATTATTATTATTATTATTATTATTATTATTATTATTATTATTATTATTATTATTACTATGACTACTAATAATTAGTGTGCAGTTATTAAAAATGTTTCTGAGAAAATAAACTGAGGACAAAGCTCAGAAAAAAAAAGATTGTGCAATTGTAATAATAATAATAATAATAATAATAATAATAATAATAATAATTAATCTTTTTCTTGGTAATTGATTTGAATATTTCCAGATATCGAGCAGTTATTAAAAATGCTTCCGGGAAAGTTGCCTTGTAATTGGAAAGCAGAAGCAGTGTGACCTTGGAAGAGCTTGATGAAGATGGCGAATGAACGTTTCCTGCTGCTGACAGAGAGTGTGACCAGGTTTTGCATTGCTCTTCGTTGACAGTGCTTGTATTTTCTGGGATGTTTTGATTTAGCCATTCCTCAATTGACATCTTATTAAAAAGTTTGAAATTTACTTTAAATGACATTTTGTTTATAGCTGACGGAGTGAGCTTGTTTGATTTGTTTTTGTGATGCGGTTACAAAGATTCTAAGGGCATATATCAGGGATTATATCCCTCTAGCTCAACTGTATTTAGAATGTGTGGAATATTTCCATAGAAGTATGATATATATATATATATATATATATATATATATATATATATATATATATATATATATATATATATGGAGGTTAAGGTTTTGTCTTGAATGCTAAATGGTTCTGTATTACCTGTCTGAATTGCAGATCAAATTGCAAAAACAGGTTAAAGTGCATTTTCTTGCCTTCCTTAATTAGATTTGCTGAGTCTGTTCAGTTGCTTGAGACACATTTCTTTGAAAGGGCAAGTTTTACTAATTGGGTATGAGGTTTTAGAATGGACCCCACATGCTCATTTTCTATCCCACAGTATGACTTTGCCTGATTTGTCATGTTTAATCCTAATTACGAAAAATACATATTCAACATAATGTTATCTGGAAGTAACTAAGACACAATTGGAGAGGGGTTCATTCCAACTAGCAATACCGTAGATAAAGGTGATGGGCAGGTTGCCAAAAAGTGTCTTGGCAATGAGTGGGGCCTGTAACAAGCCTATATTGTATCTAACACAGTGCATATACAATTTAAAACACTTCTGTGAGTAAGCTTGTCAGGGCTGTTATTATTTTTGATCACACGCTAGATGAATTCCACTTTATGTATTATCAATGGTCATGGATAATACCTATAGGTTTCTGACTGGATTACACTGATTCACAATGATGATGTTGTCTGCAAAGTATTTAAATGTAGTCTTATATTTAAGGGGGAAATTGTCTATACAGGTGAAAAGCAGCCCCTATATCGTATGCCTTGATTACCTCTAGCACCTCTAATCTAGTGGCATAGCTGAACTGTCATGTATTGCTTCAAAAGAAGAAGCAGACTCTCCCTAACAATTGTTACTGGAAAAGCATAGCAGCTCTTTCTTGCTAAAATGTATACAGTCCCCTGATTGCTACATATTTATATATATACTGCTTAAGTGCCCAACACTGTCAATCACCCCCCTTGTTATACATTTAAAGTGAAAAAAATACATTTCAAAGTATGCATCATTACATCCAGTTATATCTAAATGGGTCACTGCTAGCTTCATCATATCAAAAGTCATTATCCTATAAAAATTGTCCTTTTATTATAATGTTGAGGCTTCTTGTCAGAATTTTACGGCTTGTGAAGAAAGCCAGTATTTTTATCTGCATGAAGACAAACAACAAAGTAGCTTGCCTTAGTATTTTAGAATGGATAATGAAGGATGGCAGGCCAAATTAAAGCATTCAAGGAAACATTTCCCTTCTGATCCGGTGATAAAAATGTTAACATCTTTTGAAATATTACATTTTTTAGAATAGTTCTAGTTTATTATGCTTTGTTTTAATTGCATTTGTTGGCAGTTGATGTAGATTAAAATCTGTGTATTACTGCAGGGATGGTGAGATCAGTATGATGTTTTTATTGAAGTGACAAGTCGCTCGCTGGAGGGAAAATTTCGATATGAACTCTTTTCCTAAATTGACAACTGTAAAAGGTAGCAAAAATATTGCAATAATGAGACTGAGCACAACTTTTGAATGTCCTTCATATAAGGACTTAGGGGCTTTAACATTCAATATCATGGTTCAGCCAAGTATTCAACAGCAGGAGGTCTACAAAGAATATTACGCTGCTAGATTATTAATAAAAATATGATTTAAATAAAAGAAAACAGTATAAATACAAATGGTTGTCACTACGGAACACACACACACACACACACCATACTCAATGATATTTCTCAAGAATTTCAGAGTTTAAAAGGCCAACCCCGAATCAACTGTAATCACATACAGTACCAAGAATGAGAAAAAGAAACATAAAAATGATACAATGAAGATTATGTCACATTTTACAATGTTCAGTGTTGTTTCAGCCAAACGATTAACTTAACGCACCGCGACCCTATAAAGGAGTAAGCGGTTAATGATAATGGATGGATGGATGGATTAACTTAACGATTAAAATCTAGCAACAGCACAAATCCACCCGAACTATATAATTATACCCTTAACCTTGCCCTGGCCTCCTTCAATCTGATGTAACAGGTAGGGTATTGGGGCCCGGCAGATCGTTAAATGTAAATCAATGTGATTTGGACTAATTTGCACTGATTTGATACCTACAGTATATAAAAAAGTATGCAGCACAAGTATTGAGACTGCCTGCTTTCCTGTCTGTCGTTGTGATCGATTGAGCTGCTGAGTTGTCGTTCTCTTCAGGGTTCACCATTTGTTCACCTACCTGTTACGAGGGTGAGAAAATGTGATGTGATCATGGCTGTCTTTCCCTGGACTCCCTCGAGGATGTGAACACTCGCCAGCTACTGTTTTCTGGCAGGTTTTTTGGGGACAGCACTGTATTTTAGTTGGTTTAATCCCCGACTTTCTCAGTCTAATTTTATTTTTTAACATATTCCTTTAGAAACTAGTAAGGTTCTGAAAATATAGAGTTATATGTCCCCACGTGTTGCTACAACTGTTTATATAACGTACCTTTAAATGTTCTTTTCATTGTTAACATCCTGACAACGTTTTACATCTATAACTTTAAAGTCTGTTTCAAAGCTCTTTTCAAAATGTCTGCTCTAGTGCACTGGGGTTTGAGATCTATCCTCTAAATCACTGCAGGTAGACCGATTAAAAAGAAAAAACATAACAGCAAGAGCTCTAGCTTTTCGGTTCTGTACCACATCATGGATTGCTGTGTCACCTGTTTGACAATGTGGGCAATAATCATTTTTTTGTTAACAATTATTTTTATTATTTCTATGTTTTTCAAAAGAACAAAGGAAAAATACAGATAGAAATTCAAATCAAAATACAATACAGTACGAAAAATAAAGTATATCAGGAAAACAGGGGCAGGAGTGGGGCAGCAGTGTGGAGTAGTGGTTAGGGCTCTGGACTCTTGACCAGAGGGTCATGGGTTCAATCCCCAGTGGGGACACTGCTGCTGTACCCTTGAGCAAGGTACTTTACCTAGATTGCTCCAGTAAAAACCCAACTGTATGAATGGGTAATTGTATGTAAAAATAATGTGATATCTTGTAAGTCGCCCTGGATAAGGGCGTCTGCTAAGAAATAAATTATTATTATTATTATACAGTACTGTGCAAAAGTTTTAGGCAGGTGTGAAAAAATTCTGTAAAGTAAGAATGCTTTCAAAAATAGACATGTTAATAGATTATATTTATCAATTAAATAAATGCAAAGTGAGTGAACAGAAGAAAAATCTACATCAAATCCATATTTGGTGTGACCACCCTTTGCCTTCAAAACAGCATCAATTCTTCTAGGTACACTTGCACAAAGTCAGGGATTTTGTAGGCATATAGTCAGGTGTATGATTAAACAATTATACCAAACAGGTGCTAATGATCATCAATTCAATATGTAGGTTGAAACACAATCATTAACTGAAACACAAACAGCTGTGTAGGAGGAATAAAACTGGGTGAGGAACAGCCAAACTCAGCTAACAAGGTGAGGTTGCTGAAGACAGTTTACTGTCAAAAGTCATAGACCATGGCAAGACTGAGCACAGCAACAAGACACAAGGTAGTTATACTGCATCAGCAAGGTCTCTCCCAGGCAGAA